>NW_027254463.1:260942-361730 GCF_044704955.1 Pristiophorus japonicus | reverse complement strand
TAGCCCTTAAAGGGACCCCGTGATGGCGACCCCATCCACGCCGGTGGCAGGGCCAGCGAGGACATATGCGCAGGTGGCAACCGCTTCCACGGCACCTCCTGCGCCACCCGCTGCCCTGCCACCTTTCAGATTAATCACTAAAAAACACGGGGTCAAGAGCTACACTCACCCCACAATGAGCATTGAGGGGTGCGTGCGGGCGATGGCTGGGGTAGTCGGACCCTCGGCCATTGTCGCAGCCTCCAAGATGTCTGGGAAGGCCGTGTTCTTCCTGGGGTCAGAGCGGGCGGTGTCCCTGGCCCTCGAAAAGGGGCTCACGGTGGGCGGGACGTTCCTGCCGGTGGACCCTCTCAAGGCCACCGCGCAGAGGGTCATCATATCGAACGTCCCGCCCTTTGTTCCCGCTGAGCTCCTCCTCCCTCACCTACAACAACTGGGGGAGGTAAGGTCGGGGATCAACCCCATACCGCTCGGCCTCAGGGAGAGCAGCCTGCGCCACGTGTTCTCCTTCCGCCACTAGCTCTTTGTCCGGCTGGCGTGGGAGGAGACGACGGAGGGGAACTTTAATGTGGTGCACGAGGGGACTGCCTACCGCGTCTTTTGGACGTCGGACGGCGTGCGGTGCCATGCCTGCAGGGAGGTGGGGCACGTTCGTAAGAACTGCCCCGCCTCCAAGGCCGCCAAACCACCGAAGGCGGCCAAGGCTGGCGCCGCCGCCACCCCTCCCCCTAGTTGCGTCCGCGTGCCGGGAGCCGTAGGTGCGCGGGCATCGTCGGAGGCCTTTGTTTTCAGGGCCTCCGGCGGGGGGGAGGGAGAGCGTCCGACCGGAAAGAAGGCGCGGAAGAAGGCAAAACATCAAGAGGCGGGTCCCCTCAGTGCGCCAGATAATTTGACCACCGCGCTCAGCCCAACCCCGTCACCGGCGAGCGCGGGGTGCCCCGATCCCGTGCCCGAGCCCTTGAACAACACCACAGAGAGGCCCGGGCGCGGGCAAGAAAAGGAAAAGGGGGGGGCGGAGCGGAAGGCCTCGGCAGACATGGAGGTCTCCCTGACTCCGCGCGCCCCCAGGAACAAAAGGAGGCACGGCTCCGATGAGGCGGAGGGGGAACAACATCCCTCCGCGGAGGAGTCGGTGCCCACCGCGTGTCCCGCGTCCCCAACCAGCGCCCCCAAGCTGCGCTGTAGGCGAGAGGAGTCTGTCCCCGGGGAGGGTGAGACAGTCGAGGCTGCCCAGCCTCTGCCTCCCGGGGATGGCGTGGAAGATCTGCCTGTCGTGGGGGGCGTGGGGATCGCGGAGGAATGCATTGCCGCCGGGTCGGGCGTCCCGGGGACTGAGGCGGGCGGGGCCGAAGAGGCCGAACCTGAGCCCGCCCAGCCAATACCCAACTTCCCCCGGGAGTCGCTCGACCCGGCAGAAACACAATTTATTGATTTTAATGACACTGTAGATGCTGGGCCGGGGGGTGGCAGCGGGGAGGGGGAGGAACACCCACCCTCGCCCCTTACTTTGGAGCTGGTGCACTTGGGGAGCCTGGGGATTTCCTATGGCCGGGTCTCTCCTTGTTCCCCGGTTCCTGGGACGGAGGGGGAACCCCTTCCGCTGTCATTTCCCGACCCAGCACCATTTTTAAAAGAGCCCAGTGGGGACTCCTCTGCCGACGATCCTGGGGGTGGGATCGGGGCAGAGCCAGGGCCGGTTGGAGCGGCCGGTTCATTTGCCGTACCTTGTGCGGTCGATGGGCCGGCTGCTGGCGGCCACCTCCCGGAGGAGGACGGGGACTCGGTGGGGGACGCGGGTGAAGACCTAGAGACCACCGCCAGCGAGGCGGTGGATCTGCTCGCGGCCGCCACCGAGACCATCCTCATTCCTGCAAAGGAACTCTGGGACTTTTTGGTCCAGAGCCGGGGTCGCTGCAACCAAGCCCGACTGGCCCTGGAAAAATGGTCCGAGCCAGAGCTGATCAAGGGGTCCGTCCGCGCCGCCGTCAAAACCTTGGCCGCGGGCGGGCCCTTGACAAAGGCGCAACACCTTGAGCTGCGCGAGCTCGAGGGACTCCTCGCTGGGCTGCGGAGGGAGCGGAGTTCAACAAAAGACTCCGCTCCCTCCCCCACAATAGGTTAAGGTAGAGGTTGCACTATGCTTTTGCCATGAAGATAACCATAGCCAGCCTCAACATCAACGGCGGCAGAGGGGCACGCCGTAGATTTGACAATTTTTCGCTCCTGCGGGAGGGGAAATATGCGATGTGCTTCCTGCAAGAAACCCACACCGTTCCGGGAGACGAAGCCACGTGGCTCCTGGAATGGCAAGGAGAGATCCGCATGAGCCACCTCACCGCCATTTCTAGTGGGGTGGCCACCTTGCTGGGCCCGCATTTTCAGCCGGAGATCTTGGGGGTCGAGGAGCCCGTGCCAGGCCGCTTGCTGCACGTAACGGTTCGCCTGGGAGACGTGCCGCTCCATCTCGTGAACGTGTACGCCCCTCAGCCCGGCCCGCAGCAAACGCGCTTCTTTGAAGAGGTGTCCGCTCTTCTTGGCTCCGTCGACGTCGGCGACTGCATTGTCCTCGGGGGGGATTTTAACTGCACCCTCGAGGCGAGGGACCGCTCCGGTGCCCCGCAGTGCATGACGGCGATGGAGAAGTTGAGGGACCTGGTCGGGTCCTTCGACTTGGTGGACGTCTGGCGAAATCTCCACCCCGACTCCAGCGCCTTTACTTGGGTGAGGCCTGGAGTTGGATGGTCTAGAGTCGACCGCCTTTACGTGTCTCGGGCGTACGTTTCCTGCGTCCCGGCGGCCTCCATGTGGCCGGTGCCGTGTTCGGACCACCACCTGGTGTGGGCGGAGCTCGCTTCGCTCCGCGCGAGGACGGGGTCCGCGTACTGGCACTTTAACAACCGGCTGCTGGAGGACGTGCGGTTCCAGGACTCGTTCCGTCGATTCTGGTCCGACTGGAGAAGGAAGCAGGGGGGCTTCCCCTCCTTGAGGCTATGGTGGGACGTGGGCAAGGCTCACGTCCGCGTCTTCTGTCAAGCGTACGCGAGGGGGTCGACCAAGAGGCGGGCGGCCAGAGTCAGGCGCCTAGAAAAAGAGGTGCTCGACCTGGAAGCCCGTCTCGGTCAAGTCGTCCAGGACCCGGCCCTGCGGACGGTGTACGAAGCGAAGAAGGCCGCGCTGAAGGACCTGCAGCTCGTCGGGTCCCGAGGCGCGTTCGTGAGGTCGCGGATCCGGTTCCTGCGGGATCTGGACCGCGGCTCCCCCTTCTTCTACTCGCTGGAAAAAAGGCAGAGTGTCCGTAAGCAGCTCTTGACGCTGCTGGCCGACGACGGCTCTCTCGTCTCGGATCCGGAGGGCGTCAACAACAGGGCCCGTGAATATTACGGGGCTCTGTTCTCTCCGGATCCGTCCAGCGAGGAAGCGCGTAGAGTTTTGTGGGAGGACCTGCCGAAGGTCAGCCCGGAGGGCGCCGAAAATCTGGAAGCTCCGCTAAGCCTGGCGGAGCTGACCGGTGCCCTCGACCGGCTCTCGAGGGGAAAATCCCCGGGGCTGGACGGGCTGACCGTGGAGTTCCACAGGGCGTTCTGGGACGTCCTGGGGAGCGACTACGCGCGGGTCCTGGGAGAAAGTCTGGCGACCGGGGAGATGCCCCTCTCTTGGCGCAGGGCAGTCATCGTCCTGCTGCCTAAGAAGGGCGATCTCCGCCTCCTTAAGAACTGGCGCCCGGTCTCCCTCCTCAGCACGGACTACAAAATCTTCGCCGGGGCGATGTCTGCTCGCCTTGGTGCCGTGCTGGACCACATGATCCACCCCGACCAGTCCTACACGGTCCCGGGCCGGACAATCCACGATAACATCCATCTGGTCCGGGACCTCATCCATTGTTCCCAGGAGGCTGGTCTGTCGGTCGCCTTCCTATCCCTCGACCAAGAGAAGGCGTTCGACAGGGTGGATCACGACTATCTGCTCGGAACTCTGCGCGCTTTCGGGTTCGGGACGCATTTCGTCGCCCGGATCCGACTTTTGTACGACTCCGCGGAGTGTCTGATTAAGGTTAACGGGTCCTTGACGGCGCCCCTTCGCTTTAGGAGAGGGGTGCGCCAGGGATGCCCCATGTCCGGCCAGTTATATGCTGTTTGCGTGGAGCCTTTCCTGCGCCTCTTGCGGACGAGGTTGACGGGACTGGCTCTGCAAGGGCCGGGCGTGGAGGTCGTCCTCTCGGCTTACGCCGATGACGTGCTCCTCGCGGTAGAGGATCCCGCTGACCTGCGGAGGATGCGTGAGTGCCAGGAGATTTACTCGGCCGCGTCCTCCGCCAGGATCAACTGGGAGAAATGTTCCGGACTCCTGGTGGGTCAGTGGCGGGTGGACTCCCTGCCGGAGGAGCTCAGGCCTTTTGCCTGGAGCACGACCCATCTCCTCTATCTGGGAGTCTACCTTAGCCCCGACGAGGGAGCCTGGCCGGCGAACTGGCAGGAGCTGGAGGCCAAGGTCGCCGCTCGCCTAGGGCGCTGGACAGGACTGCTCCGAGTGCTGTCCTACAGGGGTCGAGCGCTAGTCATAAACCAGCTGGTGGCCGCAATGTTGTGGTACCGGCTGGTTACTTTGACCCCTCCCCCTGCGTTTGTCGCCAAGATACAGAAGAAGCTGGTGGACTTCTTCTGGAACAACAGGAAGCACTGGGTCTCTGCCGCGGTCCTGAGTCTCCCGCTTGAGGAGGGCGGTCAGTCGTTGGTGTGCGTCAGCGCCCAGCTCGCGACTTTCCGTCTTCAGACCCTGCAGAGATACCTTTACGTCGAGCCCCCTCCTAGGTGGTGTGCTCTGGCGAGGTATTTCTTCCGCCAGCAGCTCGACCTCAATTATGACACGCAGCTCCTGTTTGTGAACTTGGGGGGTGCCAGGACCGCCCTCCGGGAGCTGCCTGTCTTTTACAGGGAACTCATCAGGGTCTGGAACAAAGTCTCCACCAAGCGCAGCTCTCCGCCGGCTGGAGTGGCGGCCGTCCTGCAGGAACCGCTGCTCGGGAATCCGTACCTCCACGGCCGAGGTTTTATGTGGCGGTCGGAAGAGAGGGCGGTGGCTGGTGAGGTGACCAGGGTCAGGGACCTGCTCGATGGCGGAGGAGCGGGCTGGATGGCGCCAGACACGCTGGCGCGGCGCCTAAATTCTGCCAACGTCCGCCACGCGGCCGATGCCATCGAGTCGCTAAAAACAGCTCTGGGCCCTGACTCCGTTAGGTGCATCGAGGAGGCTCAAGCACGTGGGGAGATCCCGTCCGAACTGACCCCCGTCCGGACGGAATTCCTCAGCGGCGCCAAACCCCGGAACCTCCCTCGGGGGCCGGCGCCTCACAACTTGAGCTGCCTCGGGGAAATCCCCTCCGCGCCTTTCAGTTCCGCGCGGAGGGGTTTCCTGTACGGGCTGCTCCTGCACACCCTCAACTTTGCCATCCTCGCCAGCCGTCCGGACACGCCATGGCGTACCATCTTGCCGTCCGGAGGAGGCGGGGGTCCCCGATGGAGGGCACTCTACGCAGGGGTCCTCCCACTATTCATCGGGGACTTGGCCTGGAGGGTGGTGCACGGAGCAGTGCCGTGCAACAAATTTTTAAGCCGGTTCACGGACTCCCAGGCCGCCTGCAATTTCTGCGGTCTGGAGGAGTCCGTGTTCCATGTTTTTATTGAGTGCACAAGGTTGCAGCCCCTGTTCCATTATTTGAAGGGGCTGCTCCTGAAATTCTGGCTGCACTTCAGTCCCACTCTCCTGATCTTTGGGCACCCTGTGCGGAGGGGAGCGGGTAGGTCCGAAGGCCTCCTCGTAGGACTGCTCCTGGGCACGGCCAAGGGTGCCATCAGCCGGTCCAGGCAGCGGGCGGTCGAGGGGGCCGTTCAACCTGACTGCCTGCCTCTCTTCCGCTCTTACATCCGGTCCAGGGTGTCCTTGGAGATGGAGCACGCGGTGTCCACCGGTACGCTCGCGGCCTTCCGCGAGAGGTGGGCACCGGAGGGACTGGAGTGCATCATCACGCCCGGCAACCAAATTTTAATTTGATTTTACGTTTTTAAGTTTAATTTGTTTTAATTGCTGGTGCTTTTAGTGTCCCCCTTCCCTTTTATAGGGGGCACTGGGGAAAATTGTGATTTTAGTGCCCAAGAAAAAAAAAAAAAGAAAAACACAAAAAAAAAAGGGGGGAAAAAAAAAAGGGCCTTGTAAATGTCTGGAGTGTCACCCAGGTCGGGTGGCACCGTTTAATGTTTTATGTTTTCGCAGGTAAACTCAAAAGAGTTTCATGCACAAGGACCAATCGTGGAGCAGTGGAGGCGTGTTCTGCTCAGTTGGCTAAGTGAGCAGTGAGAGAAGGAGCTATCAACTTTTGCTCCTGCCTGGAAGGCCCTGAGAACAGCCCAGGAAGAGGAGGAAGGAAGGGGCTTCACCACCAACTTTTACCCAGAGGGAGAGGAGGAGAAAAAAAAACTTTAAACAACTTTTAACATTCTGCAAAGAGTTGGAGAGAGGCGGAAAAGACCAAAACAACATCCAGTGTGGAAGGAGGGAGACTCTACACTTTCTACAGGTGGGTGTGGGTGCATTTCCCAAACAGACTTTGTTGTATCGGTGGGGGGAGGAAAGAAGACCACCGAGGGCCGGAACATCGCGGGGGGTGTGTGTGTGTGTGGTAGTGTGTGTGGGGGCCTTGCTTACAACTAGGCCCCCCCACAATTGGAACCCCCCCCACCCCCCACATTTGCCTAGCCTGGGATAGCTGGAGCTACCAGGCTGAAGATTTTCATTAATCACCCTATTAAGGATCGTTGGGAGTGTGTGCCTGGTGGCTCTAGCTACCCCAGGTGAAGACATCTTCTCCCCTCACCTGAAGACCACCCCAAAGACTTTGTGTTTTGCCATCTGGGATTGCACCCACCCTCAGCTGCGAGGGGAGACCTGCCCTCGCAGTCCCCCCCCTTCCCACCCCCCTCTCTCTTTCTCTGTTACTCTGTTTCTCCCCTCTCTCTCTGAGGCCCCTTCCTCCTAATTTTTCAAAAAAAACAAACAAACAAAACAATTGAGACAACTGAGCAGAGGGAGCAAGGCCCCTCCCCAATTGCCAACTAGGGGAGAGGTACCTCATTAAGGGCTCCTCTGCTCAGTCTAATCAAACGAGGCCAATTAAGACCATTAAGGCCTGTGACTTTGGGGTGGGTGTAGCCCTTAAAGGGACCCCGTGATGGCGACCCCATCCACGCCGGTGGCAGGGCCAGCGAGGACATATGCGCAGGTGGCAACCGCTTCCACGGCACCTCCTGCGCCACCCGCTGCCCTGCCACCTTTCAGATTAATCACTAAAAAACACGGGGTCAAGAGCTACACTCACCCCACAATGAGCATTGAGGGGTGCGTGCGGGCGATGGCTGGGGTAGTCGGACCCTCGGCCATTGTCGCAGCCTCCAAGATGTCTGGGAAGGCCGTGTTCTTCCTGGGGTCAGAGCGGGCGGTGTCCCTGGCCCTCGAAAAGGGGCTCACGGTGGGCGGGACGTTCCTGCCGGTGGACCCTCTCAAGGCCACCGCGCAGAGGGTCATCATATCGAACGTCCCGCCCTTTGTTCCCGCTGAGCTCCTCCTCCCTCACCTACAACAACTGGGGGAGGTAAGGTCGGGGATCAACCCCATACCGCTCGGCCTCAGGGAGAGCAGCCTGCGCCACGTGTTCTCCTTCCGCCACTAGCTCTTTGTCCGGCTGGCGTGGGAGGAGACGACGGAGGGGAACTTTAATGTGGTGCACGAGGGGACTGCCTACCGCGTCTTTTGGACGTCGGACGGCGTGCGGTGCCATGCCTGCAGGGAGGTGGGGCACGTTCGTAAGAACTGCCCCGCCTCCAAGGCCGCCAAACCACCGAAGGCGGCCAAGGCTGGCGCCGCCGCCACCCCTCCCCCTAGTTGCGTCCGCGTGCCGGGAGCCGTAGGTGCGCGGGCATCGTCGGAGGCCTTTGTTTTCAGGGCCTCCGGCGGGGGGGAGGGAGAGCGTCCGACCGGAAAGAAGGCGCGGAAGAAGGCAAAACATCAAGAGGCGGGTCCCCTCAGTGCGCCAGATAATTTGACCACCGCGCTCAGCCCAACCCCGTCACCGGCGAGCGCGGGGTGCCCCGATCCCGTGCCCGAGCCCTTGAACAACACCACAGAGAGGCCCGGGCGCGGGCAAGAAAAGGAAAAGGGGGGGGCGGAGCGGAAGGCCTCGGCAGACATGGAGGTCTCCCTGACTCCGCGCGCCCCCAGGAACAAAAGGAGGCACGGCTCCGATGAGGCGGAGGGGGAACAACATCCCTCCGCGGAGGAGTCGGTGCCCACCGCGTGTCCCGCGTCCCCAACCAGCGCCCCCAAGCTGCGCTGTAGGCGAGAGGAGTCTGTCCCCGGGGAGGGTGAGACAGTCGAGGCTGCCCAGCCTCTGCCTCCCGGGGATGGCGTGGAAGATCTGCCTGTCGTGGGGGGCGTGGGGATCGCGGAGGAATGCATTGCCGCCGGGTCGGGCGTCCCGGGGACTGAGGCGGGCGGGGCCGAAGAGGCCGAACCTGAGCCCGCCCAGCCAATACCCAACTTCCCCCGGGAGTCGCTCGACCCGGCAGAAACACAATTTATTGATTTTAATGACACTGTAGATGCTGGGCCGGGGGGTGGCAGCGGGGAGGGGGAGGAACACCCACCCTCGCCCCTTACTTTGGAGCTGGTGCACTTGGGGAGCCTGGGGATTTCCTATGGCCGGGTCTCTCCTTGTTCCCCGGTTCCTGGGACGGAGGGGGAACCCCTTCCGCTGTCATTTCCCGACCCAGCACCATTTTTAAAAGAGCCCAGTGGGGACTCCTCTGCCGACGATCCTGGGGGTGGGATCGGGGCAGAGCCAGGGCCGGTTGGAGCGGCCGGTTCATTTGCCGTACCTTGTGCGGTCGATGGGCCGGCTGCTGGCGGCCACCTCCCGGAGGAGGACGGGGACTCGGTGGGGGACGCGGGTGAAGACCTAGAGACCACCGCCAGCGAGGCGGTGGATCTGCTCGCGGCCGCCACCGAGACCATCCTCATTCCTGCAAAGGAACTCTGGGACTTTTTGGTCCAGAGCCGGGGTCGCTGCAACCAAGCCCGACTGGCCCTGGAAAAATGGTCCGAGCCAGAGCTGATCAAGGGGTCCGTCCGCGCCGCCGTCAAAACCTTGGCCGCGGGCGGGCCCTTGACAAAGGCGCAACACCTTGAGCTGCGCGAGCTCGAGGGACTCCTCGCTGGGCTGCGGAGGGAGCGGAGTTCAACAAAAGACTCCGCTCCCTCCCCCACAATAGGTTAAGGTAGAGGTTGCACTATGCTTTTGCCATGAAGATAACCATAGCCAGCCTCAACATCAACGGCGGCAGAGGGGCACGCCGTAGATTTGACAATTTTTCGCTCCTGCGGGAGGGGAAATATGCGGTGTGCTTCCTGCAAGAAACCCACACCGTTCCGGGAGACGAAGCCACGTGGCTCCTGGAATGGCAAGGAGAGATCCGCATGAGCCACCTCACCGCCATTTCTAGTGGGGTGGCCACCTTGCTGGGCCCGCATTTTCAGCCGGAGATCTTGGGGGTCGAGGAGCCCGTGCCAGGCCGCTTGCTGCACGTAACGGTTCGCCTGGGAGACGTGCCGCTCCATCTCGTGAACGTGTACGCCCCTCAGCCCGGCCCGCAGCAAACGCGCTTCTTTGAAGAGGTGTCCGCTCTTCTTGGCTCCGTCGACGTCGGCGACTGCATTGTCCTCGGGGGGGATTTTAACTGCACCCTCGAGGCGAGGGACCGCTCCGGTGCCCCGCAGTGCATGACGGCGATGGAGAAGTTGAGGGACCTGGTCGGGTCCTTCGACTTGGTGGACGTCTGGCGAAATCTCCACCCCGACTCCAGCGCCTTTACTTGGGTGAGGCCTGGAGTTGGATGGTCTAGAGTCGACCGCCTTTACGTGTCTCGGGCGTACGTTTCCTGCGTCCCGGCGGCCTCCATGTGGCCGGTGCCGTGTTCGGACCACCACCTGGTGTGGGCGGAGCTCGCTTCGCTCCGCGCGAGGACGGGGTCCGCGTACTGGCACTTTAACAACCGGCTGCTGGAGGACGTGCGGTTCCAGGACTCGTTCCGTCGATTCTGGTCCGACTGGAGAAGGAAGCAGGGGGGCTTCCCCTCCTTGAGGCTATGGTGGGACGTGGGCAAGGCTCACGTCCGCGTCTTCTGTCAAGCGTACGCGAGGGGGTCGACCAAGAGGCGGGCGGCCAGAGTCAGGCGCCTAGAAAAAGAGGTGCTCGACCTGGAAGCCCGTCTCGGTCAAGTCGTCCAGGACCCGGCCCTGCGGACGGTGTACGAAGCGAAGAAGGCCGCGCTGAAGGACCTGCAGCTCGTCGGGTCCCGAGGCGCGTTCGTGAGGTCGCGGATCCGGTTCCTGCGGGATCTGGACCGCGGCTCCCCCTTCTTCTACTCGCTGGAAAAAAGGCAGAGTGTCCGTAAGCAGCTCTTGACGCTGCTGGCCGACGACGGCTCTCTCGTCTCGGATCCGGAGGGCGTCAACAACAGGGCCCGTGAATATTACGGGGCTCTGTTCTCTCCGGATCCGTCCAGCGAGGAAGCGCGTAGAGTTTTGTGGGAGGACCTGCCGAAGGTCAGCCCGGAGGGCGCCGAAAATCTGGAAGCTCCGCTAAGCCTGGCGGAGCTGACCGGTGCCCTCGACCGGCTCTCGAGGGGAAAATCCCCGGGGCTGGACGGGCTGACCGTGGAGTTCCACAGGGCGTTCTGGGACGTCCTGGGGAGCGACTACGCGCGGGTCCTGGGGGAAAGTCTGGCGACCGGGGAGATGCCCCTCTCTTGGCGCAGGGCAGTCATCGTCCTGCTGCCTAAGAAGGGCGATCTCCGCCTCCTTAAGAACTGGCGCCCGGTCTCCCTCCTCAGCACGGACTACAAAATCTTCGCCAGGGCGATGTCTGCTCGCCTTGGTGCCGTGCTGGACCACATGATCCACCCCAACCAGTCCTACACGTTCCCGGGCCGGACAATCCACGATAACATCCATCTGGTCCGGGACCTCATCCATTGTTCCCAGGAGGCTGGTCTGTCGGTCGCCTTCCTATCCCTCGACCAAGAGAAGGCGTTCGACAGGGTGGATCACGACTATCTGCTCGGAACTCTGCGCGCTTTTGGGTTCGGGACGCATTTCGTCGCCCGGATCCGACTTTTGTACGCCGCCGCGGAGTGTCTGATTAAGGTTAACGGGTCCTTGACGGCGCCCCTTCGCTTTAGGAGAGGGGTGCGCCAGGGATGCCCCATGTCCGGCCAGTTATACGCCGTTTGCGTGGAGCCTTTCCTGCGCCTCTTGCGGACGAGGTTGACGGGACTGGCTCTGCAAGGGCCGGGCGTGGAGGTCGTCCTCTCGGCTTACGCCGATGACGTGCTCCTCGCGGTAGAGGATCCCGCTGACCTGCGGAGGATGCGTGAGTGCCAGGAGATTTACTCGGCCGCGTCCTCCGCCAGGATCAACTGGGAGAAATGTTCCGGACTCCTGGTGGGTCAGTGGCGGGTGGACTCCCTGCCGGAGGAGCTCAGGCCTTTTGCCTGGAGCACGACCCATCTCCTCTATCTGGGAGTCTACCTTAGCCCCGACGAGGGAGCCTGGCCGGCGAACTGGCAGGAGCTGGAGGCCAAGGTCACCGCTCGCCTAGGGCGCTGGACAGGACTGCTCCGAGTGCTGTCCTACAGGGGTCGAGCGCTAGTCATAAACCAGCTGGTGGCCGCAATGTTGTGGTACCGGCTGGTCACTTTGACCCCTCCCCCTGCGTTTGTCGCCAAGATACAGAAGAAGCTGGTGGACTTCTTCTGGAACAACAGGAAGCACTGGGTCTCTGCCGCGGTCTTGAGTCTCCCGCTTGAGGAGGGCGGTCAGTCGTTGGTGTGCGTCAGCGCCCAGCTCGCGACTTTCCGTCTTCAGACCCTGCAGAGATACCTTTACGTCGAGCCCCCTCCTAGGTGGTGTGCTCTGGCGAGGTATTTCTTCCGCCAGCAGCTCGACCTCAATTATGACACGCAGCTCCTGTTTGTGAACTTGGGGGGTGCCAGGACCGCCCTCCGGGAGCTGCCTGTCTTTTACAGGGAACTCATCAGGGTCTGGAACAAAGTCTCCACCAAGCGCAGCTCTCCGCCGGCTGGAGTGGCGGCCGTCCTGCAGGAGCCGCTGCTCGGGAATCCGTACCTCCACGGCCGAGGTTTCATGTGGCGGTCGGAAGAGAGGGCTGTGGCTGGTGAGGTGACCAGGGTCAGGGACCTGCTCGATGGCGGAGGAGCGGGCTGGATGGCGCCAGACACGCTGGCGCGGCGCCTAAACTCTGCCAACGTCCGCCACGCGGCCGATGCCATCGAGTCGCTAAAAACAGCTCTGGGCCCTGACTCCGTTAGGTGCATCGAGGAGGCTCAAGCACGTGGGGAGATCCCGTCCGAACTGACCCCCGTCCGGACGGAATTCCTCATCGGCGCCAAACCCCGGAACCTCCCTCGGGGGCCGGCGCCTCACAACTTGAGCCGCCTCGGGGAAATCCCCTCCGTGCCTTTCAGTTCCACGCGGAGGGGTTTCCTGTACGGGCTGCTCCTGCACACCCTCAACTTTGCCATCCTCGCCGGCCGTCCGGACACGCCATGGCGTACCATCTTGCCGTCCGGAGGAGGCGGGGGTCCCCGATGGAGGGCATTCTACGCAGGGGTCCTCCCACTATTCATCGGGGACTTGGCCTGGAGGGTGGTGCACGGAGCAGTGCCGTGCAACAAATTTTTAAGCCGGTTCACGGACTCCCAGGCCGCCTGCAATTTCTGCGGTCTGGAAGAGTCCATGTTCCATGTTTTTATGGAATGCACAAGGTTGCAGCCCCTGTTTTATTATTTGAAGGGGCTGCTCCTGAAATTCTGGCTGCACTTCAGTCCCACTCTCCTGATCTTTGGGCACCCTGTGCGGAGGGGAGCGGGTAGGTCCGAAGGCCTCCTTGTAGGACTGCTCCTGGGCACGGCCAAGGGTGCCATCAGCCGGTCCAGGCAGCGGGCGGTCGAGGGGGTCGTTCAACCTGACTGCCTGCCTCTCTTCCGCTCTTACATCCGGTCCAGGGTGTCCTTGGAGATGGAGCACGCGGTGTCCACCGGTACGCTCGCGGCCTTCCGCGAGAGGTGGGCACCGGAGGGACTGGAGTGCATCATCACGCCCGGCAACCAAATTTTAATTTGATTTTACGTTTTAAAGTTTATTTTGTTTTAATTGCCGGTGCTTTTAGTGTCCCCCTCTCCTTTTATAGGGGGCACTGGAAAAAAGGAAAATTTGATTTTAGTGCCCAAAAAAAAACCCCCAAAAAAACAAAAAAACAAAAAAACAAAAAAAAAAGAAAAAAAAAGGGCCTTGTAAATGTCTGCTGTGTCACCCAGGCGGGTGGCATGGTTTTAATGTTTTTGTTTTTGCAGGTAAACTCAAAAGAGTTTCATGCACAAGGACCAATTGTGGAGCAGTAGAGGCGTCTCCTGCTCAGTTGGAGCTGTGAGCAGTGAGAGAAGCAGCTAGCAACTTTTGCTCCTGCCTGGAGAGCCCTGAGACCAGCCCAGGAAGAGAAGGAAGGAAGGGGCTTCACCACCACTTTTACCCAGAGGGAGAGGAGGAGAAAAGAAAACATTTCAACTTTTTTACCATTCTGCAAGGAGTTGGAGAGAGGGGGAAAAACCAACAACATCCAGTGTGGAAGGAGGGAGACTCTACACTTTCTACAGGTGGGTGTGGGTGCATTTCCCAAAAAGACTTTGTTGTATCAGTGGGGGGAGGAAAGAAGACCACTGAGGGCCGGAACATCGCGGGGGGTGTGTGTGTGTGTGGTAGTGTGCGTGGGGGCCGTGCTTACAACTAGGCCCCCCCCCCCACAATTGGAACCCCCCCCACCCCCCCACATTTGCCTAGCCTGGGATAGCTGGAGCTACCAGGCTGAAGTTTCTTTAAATCATCAATTAACATCGTTAGGAGTGTGTGCCTGGTGGCTCTAACTACCCCAGGTGAAGACGTCTTCTCCCCCCACCTGAAGACCAACCCAAAGACTGTGCTTGTGTGTTTTGCCATCTGGGGAGTGCACCCACCCACAGCTGCGAGGGGAGACCTGCCCTCGCAGCCCCCCCCCCTCTTCCCACACCCCTCTCTCTTTCTCCGTTACTCTCTGTTTCTCCCCTCTCTCTCTGAGAGCCCTTTCTTCCTAATTTTTTTTTAAAAAACCAATTAAGACAACTGAGCAGAGGGAGCAAGGCACCTCCCCAATTACCAACTAGGGGAGAGGTACCTCATTAAGAGCTCCTCTGCTCAGTCAAACCAAACGAGGCCAATCAAGACCATTAAGGCCTGTGACTTTGGGGTGGGTGTAGCCCTTAAAGGGACCCCGTGATGGCGACCCCATCCACGCCGGTGGCAGGGCCAGCGAAGACGTATGCGCAGGTGGCAACCGCTTCCACGGCACCTCCTGCGCCACCCGCTGCCCTGCCACCTTTCAGACTTATAACCAGGAAACACGGGGTCAAGAGCTACACTCACCCCACAATGAGCATTGAGGAGTGCGTGCGGGCGATGGCTGGGGTAGTCGGCCCCTCGGCCATTGTCGCGGCCTCCAAGATGTCTGGGAAGGCTGTTTTCTTCCTGGGGTCGGAGCGGGCGGTGTCCCTGGCCCTTGGACCCTCTCGAGGCCACCGCGCAGAGGGTCATCATATCAAACGTCCCGCCCTTTGTTCCCGCTGGGCTCCTCCTCCCTCACCTACAACAACTGGGGGAGGTAAGGTCGGGGATCAACCCCATACCGCTCGGCCTCAGGGAGAGCAGCCTGCGCCACGTGTTCTCCTTCCGCCGCCAGCTCTTTGTCCGGCTGGCGCGGGAGGAGACGACGGAGGGGTCTTTTAATGTGGTGCACGAGGGGACTGCCTACCGCGTCTTCTGGACGTCTTCTGGACGTTGGACGGCGTGCGGTGCCATGCCTGCAGAGAGGTGGGGCACATTCGCAAGAACTGCCCCGCCTCCAAGGCCGCCAAACCACCAAAGGCGGCCAAGGCTGGCGCCGCCGCCACCCCTCCCCCTAGTTGCGTCCGCGTGCCGGGAGCCATAGGTGCGCGGGCATCGTCGGAGGCCTTTGTTTTCGGGGCCTCCGGCGGGGGGGAGGGAGAGCGTCCGAACGGAAGGAAGGCGCGGAAGAAGACGAGACATCTAGAGGCGGGTCCCCTCAGTGCGCCGGAAAGTTTGACCCCCGCGCTCAGCCCAACCCAGTCACCGGCGAGCGCGTGGTGCCCCGAGCCCGTGCCCGAGCCCTTGAATAACACCACAGAGGGGCCCGGGCGCGGGAAAGGAAAGGAAAAGGGGGGGGCGGAGCGGGAGGCCTCGGCAGACATGGGGGTCTCCCTGCCTCCGCGCGCCCCCAGGAATAAAAGGAGGCGCGGCTCCGATGAGGCGGAGGGGGAACAACATCCCTCCGCGGAGGAGTCGGTGCCCGCCGCGTGTCCCGCGTCCCCCACCAGCGCTCCCAAATTGCGCTGCAGGCCCGAAGAGTCTGTCCCCGGGGAGGGTGAGGCAGTCGAGGCTGCCCAGCCTCTGCCTCCCGGGGATGGAGTGGAAGATCTGCCTGTCGTGGGGGGCGTGGGGCCAGCGAAAGAATGCATTGCTGCCGGGCCGGGCGTCCTGGGGACTGAGGCGGGCGGGGCCGAAAAGGCCGAACCTGAGCCCGCCCAGCCAATACCCAACTTCCCCCGGGAGTCGCTCGACCCGGCAGAAACACAATTTACTGATTTTAATGAAACTGTAGATGCTGGGCCGGGAGGTGGCAGCGGGGAGGGGGAGGAACACCCACCCTCGCCCCTTACTTTGGAGCTGGTGCACTTGGGGAGCCTGGGGATTTCCTATGGCCGGGTCTCTCCTTGTTCCCCAGTTCCTGGGGCGGAGGGGGAACCCCTTCCGCTGTCATTTCCCGACCCAGCACCATTTTTAAAAGAGCCCAGTGGGGACTCCTCTGCCGACGATCCTGGGGGTGGGATCGGGGCAGAGCCAGGGCCGGTTGGAGCGGCCGGTTCATTTGCCGTACCTTGTGCGGTCGATGGGCCGGCTGCTGGCGGCCACCTCCCGGAGGAGGACGGGGACTCGGTGGGGGACGCGGGTGAAGACCTAGAGACCACCGCCAGCGAGGCGGTGGATCTGCTCGCGGCCGCCGCCGAGACCATCCTCATTCCTGCACGGGAACTCCGGGACTTTTTGGCCCAGAGCCGGGGTCGCTGCAACCAAGCCCGACTGGCCCTGGAAAAATGGTCCGAGCCAGAGCTGATCAAGGGGTCCGTCCGCGCCGCCGTCAAAACCTTGGCCGCGGGCGGGCCCTTGACAAAGGCGCAACAGCTTGAGCTGCGCGAGCTCGAGGGACTCCTCGCTGGGCTGCGGAGGGAGCGGAGTTCAACAAAAGATTCCGCTCCCTCCCCCACAATAGGTTAAGGTAGAGGTTGCACTATGCTTTTGCCATGAAGATAACCATAGCCAGCCTCAACATCAACGGCGGCAGAGGGGCACGCCGTAGATTTGACAATTTTTCGCTCCTGCGGGAGGGGAAATATGCGGTGTGCTTCCTGCAAGAAACCCACACCGTTCCGGGAGACGAAGCCACGTGGCTCCTGGAATGGCAAGGAGAGGTCCGCATGAGCCACCTCACCGCCATTTCTAGTGGGGTGGCCATCTTGCTGGGCCCGCATTTTCAGCCGGAGATCTTGGGGGTCGAGGAGCCCATGCCAGGCCGCTTGCTGCACGTAACGGTTCGCCTGGGGGACGTGCCGCTCCATCTCGTGAACGTGTACGCCCCTCAGCCCGGCCCGCAGCAAACGCGCTTCTTTGAAGAGGTGTCCGCTCTTCTTGGCTCCGTCGACGTCGGCGACTGCATTGTCCTCGGGGGGGATTTTAACTGCACCCTCGAGGCGCGGGACCGCTCCGGTGCCCCGCAGTGCATGACGGCGATGGAGAAGTTGAGGGACCTGGTCGGGTCCTTCGACTTGGTGGACGTCTGGCGAAATCTCCACCCCGACTCCAGCGCCTTTACTTGGGTGAGGCCTGGAGTTGGATGGTCTAGAGTCGACCGCCTTTACGTGTCTCGGGCGTACGTTTCCTGCGTCCCGGCGGCCTCCATGCGGCCGGTGCCGTGTTCGGACCACCACCTGGTGTGGGCGGAGCTCGCTTCGCTCCGCGCGAGGACGGGGTCCGCGTACTGGCACTTTAACAACCGGCTGCTGGAGGACGTGCGGTTCCAGGACTCGTTCCGTCGATTCTGGTCCGACTGGAGAAGGAAGCAGGGGGGCTTCCCCTCCTTGAGGCTATGGTGGGACGTGGGCAAGGCTCACGTCCGCGTCTTCTGTCAAGAGTACGCGAGGGGGTCGACCAAGAGGCGGGCGGCCAGAGTCGGGCGCCTAGAAAAAGAGGTGCTCGACCTGGAAGCCCATCTCGGTCAAGTCGTCCAGGACCCGGCCCTGCGGACGGTGTATGAAGCGAAGAAGGCCGCGCTGAAGGACCTGCAGCTCGTCGGGTCCCGAGGCGCGTTCGTGAGGTCGCGGATCCGGTTCCTGCGGGATCTGGACTGCGGCTCCCCCTTCTTCTACTCGCTGGAAAAAAGGCAGAGTGTCCGTAAGCAGCTCTTGACGCTGCTGGCCGACGACGGCTCTCTCGTCTCGGATCCGGAGGGCGTCAACAACAGGGCCCGTGAATATTACGGGGCTCTGTTCTCTCCGGATCCGTCCAGCGAGGAAGCGCGTAGAGTTTTGTGGGAGGACCTGCCGAAGGTCAGCCCGGAGGGCGCCGAAAATCTGGAAGCTCCGCTAAGCCTGGCGGAGCTGACCGGTGCCCTCGCCCGGCTCTCGAGGGGAAAATCCCCGGGGCTGGACGGGCTGACCGTGGAGTTCCACAGGGCGTTCTGGGACGTCCTGGGGAGCGACTACGCGCGGGTCCTGGGGGAAAGTCTGGCGACCGGGGAGATGCCCCTCTCTTGGCGCAGGGCAGTCATCGTCCTGCTGCCTAAGAAGGGCGATCTCCGCCTCCTTAAGAACTGGTGCCCGGTCTCCCTCCTCAGCACGGACTACAAAATCTTCGCCAGGGCGATGTCTGCTCGCCTTGGTGCCGTGCTGGACCACATGATCCACCCCGACCAGTCCTACACGGTCCCGGGCCGGACAATCCACGATAACATCCATCTGGTCCGGGACCTCATCCATTGTTCCCAGGAGGCTGGTCTGTCGGTCGCCTTCCTATCCCTCGACCAAGAGAAGGCGTTCGACAGGGTGGATCACGACTATCTGCTCGGAACTCTGCGCGCTTTCGGGTTCGGGACGCATTTCGTCGCCCGGATCCGACTTTTGTACGCCGCCGCGGAGTGTCTGATTAAGGTTAACGGGTCCTTGACGGCGCCCCTTCGCTTTAGGAGAGGGGTGCGCCAGGGATGCCCCATGTCCGGCCAGTTATACGCCGTTTGCGTGGAGCCTTTCCTGCGCCTCTTGCGGACGAGGTTGACGGGACTGGCTCTGCAAGGGCCGGGCGTGGAGGTCGTCCTCTCGGCTTACGCCGATGACGTGCTCCTCGCGATAGAGGATCCCGCTGACCTGCGGAGGATGCGTGAGTGCCAGGAGATTTACTCGGCTGCGTCCTCCGCCAGGATCAACTGGGAGAAATGTTCCGGACTCCTGGTGGGTCAGTGGCGGGTGGACTCCCTGCCGGAGGAGCTCAGGCCTTTTGCCTGGAGCACGACCCATCTCCTCTATCTGGGAGTCTACCTTAGCCCCGACGAGGGAGCCTGGCCGGCGAACTGGCAGGAGCTGGAGGCCAAGGTCGCCGCTCGCCTAGGGCGCTGGACAGGACTGCTCCGAGTGCTGTCCTACAGGGGTCGAGCGCTAGTCATAAACCAGCTGGTGGCCGCAATGTTGTGATACCGGCTGGTCACTTTGACCCCTCCCCCTGCGTTTGTCGCCAAGATACAGAAGAAGCTGGTGGACTTCTTCTGGAACAACAGGAAGCACTGGGTCTCTGCTGCGGTCTTGAGTCTCCCGCTTGAGGAGGGCGGTCAGTCGTTGGTGTGCGTCAGCGCCCAGCTCGCGACTTTCCGTCTTCAGACCCTGCAGAGATACCTTTACGTCGAGCCCCCTCCTAGGTGGTGTGCTCTGGCGAGGTATTTCTTCCGCCAGCAGCGCGACCTCAATTATGACACGCAGCTCCTGTTTGTGAACTTGGGGGTGCCAGGACCGCCCTCCGGGAGCTGCCTGTCTTTTACAGGGAACTCATCAGGGTCTGGAACAAAGTCTCCACCAAGCGCAGCTCTCCGCCGGCTGGAGTGGCGGCCGTCCTGCAGGAACCGCTGCTCGGGAATCCGTACCTCCACGGCCGAGGTTTTATGTGGCGGTCGGAAGAGAGGGCTGTGGCTGGTGAGGTGACCAGGATCAGGGACCTGCTCGATGGCGGAGGAGCGGGCTGGATGGCGCCAGACACGCTGGCGCGGCGCCTAAATTCTGCCAACGTCCGCCACGCGGCCGATGCCATCGAGTCGCTAAAAACAGCTCTGGGCCCTGACTCCGTTAGGTGCATCGAGGAGGCTCAAGCACGTGGGGAGATCCCGTCCGAACTGACCCCCGTCCGGACGGAATTCCTCATCGGCGCCAAACCCCGGAACCTCCCTCGGGGGCCGGCGCCTCACAACTTGAGCCGCCTCGGGGAAATCCCCTCCGCGCCTTTCAGTTCCGCGCGGAGGGGTTTCCTGTACGGGCTGCTCCTGCACACCCTCAACTTTGCCATCCTCGCCGGCCGTCCGGACACGCCATGGCGTACCATCTTGCCATCCGGAGGAGGCGGGGGTCCCCGATGGAGGGCACTCTACGCAGGAGTCCTCCCACTATTCATCGGGGACTTGGCCTGGAGGGTGGTGCACGGAGCAGTGCCGTGCAACAAATTTTTAAGCCGGTTCACGGACTCCCAGGCCGCCTGCAATTTCTGCGGTCTGGAGGAGTCCGTGTTCCATGTTTTTATTGAGTGCACGAGGTTGCAGCCCCTGTTCCATTATTTGAAGGGGCTGCTCCTGAAATTCTGGCTGCACTTCAGTCCCACTCTCCTGGTCTTTGGGCACCCTGTGCGGAGGGGAGCGGGTAGGTCCGAAGGCCTCCTCGTAGGACTGCTCCTGGGCACGGCCAAGGGTGCCATCAGCCGGTCCAGGCAGCGGGCGGTCGAGGGGGTCGTTCAACCTGACTGCCTGCCTCTCTTCCGCTCTTACATCCGGTCCAGGGTGTCCTTGGAGATGGAGCATGCGGTGTCCACCGGTACGCTCGCGGCCTTCCGCGAGAGGTGGGCACCGGAGGGACTGGAGTGCATCATCACGCCCGGCAACCAAATTTTAATTTGATTTTACGTTTTAAAGTTTAATTTGTTTTAATTGCCGGTGCTTTTAGTGTCCCCCTTCCCGTTTATAGGGGGCACTGGGGAAAATTGTGATTTTAGTGCCCAAGAGAAAAAACCAAAAAAAGAAAAACACAAAAAAAAAAGGGGGGGAAAAAAAAAAAAGGGCCTTGTAAATGTCTGGAGTGTCACCCAGGTCGGGTGGCACCGTTTAATGTTTTATGTTTTCGCAGGTAAACTCAAAAGAGTTTCATGCACAAGGACCAATCGTGGAGCAGTGGAGGCGTGTCCTGCTCAGTTGGAGCTGTGAGCAGTGAGGAGAGCTGCTATCAACTTTTGCTCCTGCCTGGAGAGCCCTGAGACCAGCCCAGGAAGAGAAGGAAGGAAGGGGCTTCACCACCAACTTTCACCCAGAGGGAGAGGAGGAAAACAGAAAGCATTTACCAACTTTACCATTTCTGCAAGGAGTTGGAGAGAGGGGGAAAAGACCAACAACAACAACATCCAGTGTGGAAGGAGGGGGACTCTACCATTCTACAGGTGGGTGTGGGTGCATTTCCCAAACAGACTTTGTTGTATCGGTGGGGGGAGGAAAGAAGACCACTGAGGGCCGGAACATCGTGGGGGGTGTGTGTGTGCGTGGAAGTGTGTGTGGGGGCCTTGCTACAACTAGGCCCCACACACAACTGAACCCCCCCCCCCAATTGCCTAGCCTGGGATAGCTGGAGCTACCAGGCTGAAGATTTTCATTGATCACCCTATTAAAGATCGTTAGGAGTGTGTGCCTGGTGGCTCTAGCTACCCCAGGTGAAGACATCTTCTCCCCCCACCTGAAGACCACCCCAAAGACTTTTTGTTTTGCCATCTGGGATTGCACCCACCCACAGCTGCGAGGGGAGACCTGCCCTCGCAGTTCCCCCCCCCCTTCCCACCCCCCTCTCTCTTTCTCAGTTACTCTGTTTCTCCCCTCTCTCTCTGAGGCCTCTTTCTCCCAAATTAATTAAAAAAAAAACAATTAAGACAACTGAGCAGAGGGAGCAAGGCCCCTCCCCAATTGCCAACTAGGGGAGAGGTACCTCATTAAGGGCTCCTCTGCTCAGTCTAATCAAACGAGGCCAATTAAGACCATTAAGGCCTGTGACTTTGGGGTGGGTGTAGCCCTTAAAGGGACCCCGTGATGGCGACCCCATCCACGCCGGTGGCAGGGCCAGCGAAGACGTATGCGCAGGTGGCAACCGCTTCCACGGCACCTCCTGCGCCACCCGCTGCCCTGCCACCTTTCAGATTAATCACCAAAAAACACGGGGTCAAGAGCTACACTCACCCCACAATGAGCATTGAGGAGTGCGTGCGGGCGATGGCTGGGGTAGTCGGCCCCTCGGCCATTGTTGCAGCCTCAAAGATGTCTGGGAAGGCTGTGTTCTTCCTGGGGTCGGAGTGGGCGGTGTCCCTGGCCCTCGAAAAGGGGCTCACGGTGGACGGGACGTTCCTGCCGGTGGACCCTCTCGAGGCCACCGCGCAGAGGGTCATCATATCGAACGTCCCGCCCTTTGTTCCCGCTGAGCCCCTCCTCCCTCACCTACACCAAATGGGGGAGGTAAGGTCGGGGATTAACCCCATACCGCTCGGCCTCAGGGAGAACAGCCTGCGCCATGTGTTCTCCTTCCGCCGCCAGCTCTTTGTCCGGCTGGCGCGGGAGGAGACGACGGAGGGGAACTTTAATGTGGTGCACGAGGGGACTGCCTACCGCGTCTTTTGGACGTCGGACGGCGTGCGGTGCCATGCCTGCAGGGAGGTAGGGCACGTTCGCAAGAACTGCCCCGCGTCCAAGGCCGCCAAACCACCGAAGGCAGCCAAGGCTGGCGCCGCCGCCACCCCTCCCCCTGGTGCGTCCGCGTGCCGGGAGCCATAGGTGCGCGGGCATCGTCGGAGGCCTTTGTTTTCAGGGCCTCCGGCGGGGGGGAGGGAGAGCGTCCGAACGGAAGGAAGGCGCGGAACAAGAAGAAACATCTAGAGGCATGTCCCCTCAGTGCGCCAGAAAGATTGACCACCGCGCTCGGCCCAACCCAGCCACCGGCGAGCGCGGGGTGCCCTGAGCCCGTGCCCGAGCCCTTGACCAATACCGCAGAGGGGCCCGGGCGCGGGCAAGAAAAGAAAAATGGGGGGGCGGAGCGGGAGGCCTCGGCAGACATGGGGGTCTCCCTGACTCCGCGCGCCCCCAGGAACAAAAGGAGGCGCCGCTCCGTTGAGGCGGAGGGGGAACAACATCCCTCCGCGGAGGAGTCGGTGCCTGCCGCGTGTCCCGCGTCCCCCACCAGCGCCCCCAAGCAGCGCCGTAGGCGGGAGGAGTCTGTCCCCGGGGAGGGTGAGACAGTCGAGGCTGCCCAGCCGCTGCCTCCTGGGGAGGGCGTGGCAGATCTGCCTGTCGTGGGGGGCGTGGGGCCAGCGGAAGAATGCGTAGCCGCCGGGTCGAGCGTCCCGGGGACTGAGGCGGGCGGGGCTGAAAAGGCTGAACCTGAGCCCGCCCAGCCAATACCCAACTTCCCCCGGGAGTCGCTCGACCCGGCAGAAAAACAAATTATTGATTTTAATGAAACTGTAGATGCTGGGCCGGGGGGTGGCAGCGGGGATGGGGAGGAACACCCACCCTCGCCTCTTGCTATGGAGCTGGAGCACTTGGAGAGCCTGGGGATTTTCTATGGCCGGGTCTCTCCCTGTTCCCCGGTTCCTGGGGCGGAGGGGGAACCCCTTCCGCTGTCGCTTCCCGACCCAGCACCAATTTTAAAAGAGCCCAGTGGGGACTCCTCTGCCGACGATCCTGGGGGTGGGATCGGGGCAGAGCCAGGGCCAAATGGAGTGGCCGGGCCGTTTGCCGTACCTCGTGCGGTCGACGGGCCGGCTGCTAGCGGCGACCTCACGGAGGGGGACGGGGACTCGGTGGAGGACGCGGGTGAAGATCTCGAGTCCATCGCCAGTGAGGCGGTGGATCTGCTTGCGGCCGCCACTGAGACCCTCCTCATTCCCGCAGAGGAACTCCGGGACTTTTTGGTCCAGTGCCGGGGTCGCCGCGACCAAGCCCGTCTGGCCCTGGAAAAATGGTCCGAGCCGGGGCTGATCAAGGGGTCCGTCCGCGCCGCCATCAAAACCTTGGCCTCGGGCGGGCCTTTGACAAAGGCGCAACACCTTGAGCTGCGCGAGCTCGAGGGACTCCTCGCTGGGCTGCTGATGGAGTGGAGGTCAACAAACGACTCCACTCCCTCCCCCACAATAGGCTAAGGAAGAGGTTGCACTATGCTTTTGCCATGAAGATAACCATAGCCAGCCTCAACATCAACGGCGGCAGAGGGGCACGCCGTAGATTTGACAATTTTTCGCTCATGCGGGAGGGGAAATATGCGGTGTGCTTCCTGCAAGAAACCCACACCGTTCCGGGAGATGAAGCCACGTGGCTCCTGGAATGGCAAGGAGAGGTCCGCATGAGCCACCTCACCGCCATTTCTAGTGGGGTGGCCATCTTGCTGGGCCCGCATTTTCAGCCGGAGATCTTGGGGGTCGAGGAGCCAGTGCCAGGCCGCTTGCTGCACGTAACGGTTCGCCTGGGAGACGTGCCGCTCCATCTCATGAACGTGTACGGTACCCTCAGCCCGGCCCGCAGCAAACGCGCTTCTTTGAAGAGGTGTCCGCTCTTCTTGGCTCCGTCGACGTCGGCGACTGCATTGTCCTCGGGGGGGATTTTAACTGCACCCTCGAGGCGAGGGACCGCTCCGGTGCCCCGCAGTGCATGACGGCGATGGAGAAGTTGAGGGACCTGGTCGGGTCCTTCGACTTGGTGGACGTCTGGCGAAATCTCCACCCCGACTCCAGCGCCTTTACTTGGGTGAGGCCTGGAGTTGGATGGTCTCGAGTCGACCGCCTTTACGTGTCTCGGGCGTACGTTTCCTGCGTCCCGGCGGCCTCCATGCGGCCGGTGCCGTGTTCGGACCACCACCTGGTGTGGGCGGAGCTCGCTTCGCTCCGCGCGAGGACGGGGTCCGCGTACTGGCACTTTAACAACCGGCTGCTGGAGGACGTGCGGTTCCAGGACTCGTTCCGTTGATTCTGGTCCGACTGGAGAAGGAAGCAGGGGGGCTTCCCCTCCTTGAGGCTATGGTGGGACGTGGGCAAGGCTCACGTCCGCGTCTTCTGTCAAAAGTACGCGAGGGGGTCGACCAAGAGGCGGGCGGCCAGAGTCGGGCGCCTAGAAAAAGAGGTGCTCGACCTGGAAGCCCGTCTCGGTCAAGTCGTCCAGGACCCGGCCCTGCGGACGGTATACGAAGCGAAGAAGGCCGCGCTGAAGGACCTGCAGCTCGTCGGGTCCCGAGGCGCGTTCGTGAGGTCGCGGATCCGGTTCCTGCGGGATCTGGACCGCGGCTCCCCCTTCTTCTACTCGCTGGAAAAAAGGCAGAGTGTCCGTAAGCAGCTCTTGACGCTGCTGGCCGACGACGGCTCTCTCGTCTCGGATCCGGAGGGCGTCAACAACAGGGCCCGTGAATATTACGGGGCTCTGTTCTCTCCGGATCCGTCCAGCGAGGAAGCGCGTAGAGTTTTGTGGGAGGACCTGCCGAAGGTCAGCCCGAAGGGCGCCGAAAATCTGGAAGCTCCGCTAAGCCTGGCGGAGCTGACCGGTGCCCTCGCCCGGCTCTCGAGGGGAAAATCCCCGGGACTGGACGGGCTGACCGTGGAGTTCCACAGGGCGTTCTGGGACGTCCTGGGGGGCGACTACGCGCGGGTCCTGGGGGAAAGTCTGGCGACCGGGGAGATGCCCCTCTCTTGGCGCAGGGCAGTCATCGTCCTGCTGCCTAAGAAGGGCGATCTCCGCCTCCTTAAGAACTGGCGCCCGGTCTCCCTCCTCAGCACGGACTACAAAATCTTCGCCAGGGCGATGTCTGCTCGCCTTGGTGCCGTGCTGGACCACATGATCCACCCCGACCAGTCCTACACGGTCCCGGGCCGGACAATCCACGATAACATCCATCTGGTCCGGGACCTCATCCATTGTTCCCAGGAGGCTGGTCTGTCGGTCGCCTTCCTATCCCTCGACCAAGAGAAGGCGTTCGACAGGGTGGATCACGACTATCTGCTCGGAACACTGCGCGCTTTCGGGTTCGGGACGCATTTCGTCGCCCGGATCCGACTTTTGTACGCCGCCGCGGAGTGTCTGATTAAGGTTAACGGGTCCTTGACGGCGCCCCTTCGCTTTAGGAGAGGGGTGCGCCAGGGATGCCCTATGTCCGGCCAGTTATACGCCGTTTGCGTGGAGCCTTTCCTGCGCCTCTTGCGGACGAGGTTGACGGGACTGGCTCTGCAAGGGCCGGGCGTGGAGGTCGTCCTCTCGGCTTACGTCGATGACGTGCTCCTCGCGGTAGAGGATCCCGCTGACCTGCGGAGGATGCGTGAGTGCCAGGAGATTTACTCGGCCGCGTCCTCCGCCAGGATCAACTGGGAGAAATGTTCCGGACTCCTGGTGGGTCAGTGGCGGGTGGACTCCCTGCCGGAGGAGCTCAGGCCTTTTGCCTGGAGCACGACCCATCTCCTCTATCTGGGAGTCTACCTTAGCCCCGACGAGGGAGCCTGGCCGGCGAACTGGCAGGAGCTGGAGGCCAAGGTCGCCGCTCGCCTAGGGCGCTGGACAGGACTGCTCCGAGTGCTGTCCTACAGGGGTCGAGCGCTAGTCATAAACCAGCTGGTGGCCGCAATGTTGTGGTACCGGCTGGTCACTTTGACCCCTCCCCCTGCGTTTGTCGCCAAGATACAGAAGAAGCTGGTGGACTTCTTCTGGAACAACAGGAAGCACTGGGTCTCTGCCGCGGTCTTGAGTCTCCCGCTTGAGGAGGGCGGTCAGTCGTTGGTGTGCGTCAGCGCCCAGCTCGCGACTTTCCGTCTTCAGACCCTGCAGAGATACCTTTACGTCGAGCCCCCTCCTAGGTGGTGTGCTCTGGCGAGGTATTTCTTCCGCCAGCAGCGCGACCTCAATTATGACACGCAGCTCCTGTTTGTGAACTTGGGGGGTGCCAGGACCGCCCTCCGGGAGCTGCCTGTCTTTTACAGGGAACTCATCAGGGTCTGGAACAAAGTCTCTACCAAGCGCAGCTCTCCGCCGGCTGGAGTGGCGGCCGTCCTGCAGGAGCCGCTGCTCGGGAATCCGTACCTCCACGGCCGAGGTTTCATGTGGCGGTCGGAAGAGAGGGCTGTGGCTGGTGAGGTGACCAGGGTCAGGGACCTGCTCGATGGCGGAGGAGCGGGCTGGATGGCGCCAGACACGCTGGCGCGGCGCCTAAACTCTGCCAACGTCCGCCACGCGGCCGATGCCATCGAGTCGCTTAAAACAGCTCTGGGCCCTGACTCCGTTAGGTGCATCGAGGAGGCTCAAGCACGTGGGGAGATCCCGTCCGAACTGACCCCCGTCCGGACGGAATTCCTCATCAGCGCCAAACCCCGGAACCTCCCTCGGGGGCCGGCGCCTCACAACTTGAGCCGCCTCGGGGAAATCCCCTCCGTGCCTTTCAGTTCCGCGCGGAGGGGTTTCCTGTACGGGCTGCTCCTGCACACCCTCAACTTTGCCATCCTCGCCGGCCGTCCGGACACGCCATGGCGTACCATCTTGCCGTCCGGAGGAGGCGGGGGTCCCCGATGGAGGGCACTCTACGCAGGGGTCCTCCCACTATTCATCGGGGACTTGGCCTGGAGGGTGGTGCACGGAGCAGTGCCGTGCAATAAATTTTTAAGCCGGTTCACGGACTCCCAGGCCGCCTGCAATTTCTGCGGTCTGGAGGAGTCCGTGTTCCATGTTTTTATTGAGTGCACGAGGTTGCAGCCCCTGTTCCATTATTTGAAGGGGCTGCTCCTGAAATTCTGGCTGCACTTCAGTCCCACCCTCCTGATCTTTGGGCACCCTGTGCGGAGGGGAGCGGGTAGGTCCGAAGGCCTCCTCGTAGGACTGCTCCTGGGCACGGCCAAGGGTGCCATCAGCCGGTCCAGGCAGCGGGCGGTCGAGGGGGTCGTTCAACCTGACTGCCTGCCTCTCTTCCGCTCTTACATCCGGTCCAGGGTGTCCTTGGAGATGGAGCACGCGGTGTCCACCGGTACGCTCGCGGCCTTCCGCGAGAGGTGGGCACCGGAGGGACTGGAGTGCATCATCACGCCCGGCAACCAAATTTTAATTTGATTTTACGTTTTAAAGTTTAATTTTTTTTAATTGCCGGTGCTTTTAGTGTCCCCTTCCCTTTTATAGGGGGCACCGGAGAAATTGTGATTTTAGTGCCCAAAAAAAAAAACAAAAAAAAACACAAAAAAAAACACAAAAAAAGGAAAAAAAGGGCCTTGTAAATGTCTGGTGTGTCACCCAGGTCGGGTGGCACAGTTTAATGTTTATGTTTTGCAGGTAGACTCTAAAAGAGTTTCATGCACAAGGACCAATCGTGGAGCAGTGGAGGCGTGTCCTGCTCAGTTGGAGCTGTGAGCAGTGAGGAGAGCTGCTATCAACTTTTGCTCCTGCCTGGAGAGCCCTGAGACCAGCCCAGGAAGAGAAGGAAGGAAGGGGCTTCACCAACAACTTTCACCCAGAGGGAGAGGAGGAGAACAGAAAGCATTTACCAACTTTACCATTTCTGCAAGGAGTTGGAGAGAGGGGGAAAAGACCAACAACAACAACATCCAGTGTGGAAGGAGGGGGACTCTACCATTCTACAGGTGGGTGTGGGTGCATTTCCCAAACAGACTTTGTTGTATCGGTGGGGGGAGGAAAGAAGACCACTGAGGGCCAGAACATCGCGGGGGGTGTGTGTGTGTGTGGAAGTGTGCGTGGGGGCCTTGCTTACAACTAGGCCCCCCCCCACAATTGGAACCCCCCCCACCCCCCACATTTGCCTAGCCTGGGATAGCTGGAGCTACCAGGCTCAAGAATTTCATTAATCACCTTATTTAAACATCGTTGGGAGTGTGTGCCTGGTGGCTCGAGCTGCCCCAGGTGAAGACGTCTTCTCCCCCCACCTGAAGACCAATCCAAAGACTGTGTTTTTTGTGTGTTTTTGCCATCTGGGGAGTGCACCCACCCACAGCTGCGAGGGGAGACCTGCCCTCGCAGTTCCCCCCCCCCTTCCCACCCCCCTCTCTCTTTCTCTGTTACTCTGTTTCTCCCCTCTCTCTCTGAGGCCCCTTCCTCCTAATTTAAAAAAAAAGATAAAACAATTAAGACAACTGAGCAGAGGGAGCAAGGCCCCTCCCCAATTACCAACTAGGGGAGAGGTGTGCCTCATTAAGAGCTCCTCTGCTCGGTCAAATCAAACGAGGCCAATCAAGACCATTAAGGCCTGTGACTTTGGGGTGGGTGTAGCCCTTAAAGGGACCCCGTGATGGGGACCCCATCCACGCCGGTGGCGGGGCCAGCGAGGACATATGCGCAGGCGGTGTCCACATCCACGGCACCTCCTGCGCCACCCGCTGCCCTGCCACCTTTTACACTTATTACTAAAAAACACGGGGTCAAGAGCTACACTCACCCCACAATGACCATCGAGGAGTGCGTGCGGGCGATGGCTGGGGTAGTCGGCCCCTCGGCCATTGTCGCAGCCTCCAAGATGTCTGGGAGGGCCGTGTTCTTCCTGGGGTCGGAGCGGGCGGTGTCTCTGGCCCTTGAAAAGGGGCTCACGGTGGGCGGGACGTTCCTGCCGGTGGACCCTCTCGAGGCCACCGCGCAGAGGGTCATCGTGTCAAACGTCCCGCCCTTTGTTTCCGCTGAGCTCCTCCTCCCTCACCTACACCAACTGGGGGAGGTAAGGTCGGGGATCAACCCCATACCGCTCGGCCTCAGGGAGAACAGCCTGCGCCACGTGTTCTCCTTCCGCCGCCAGCTCTTTGTCCGGCTGGCGTGGGAGGACATGACGGAAGGGCACTTTAATGTGGTGCACGAGGGGACTGCCTACCGCGTCTTCTGGACGTCGGACGGCGTGCGGTGCCATGCCTGTAGGGAGGTGGGGCACGTTCGTAAGAACTGCCCCGCCTCCAAGGCCGCCAAACCACCGAAGGCGGCCAAGGCTGGCGCCGCCGCCACCCCTCCCCCTAGTTGCGTCCGCGTGCCGGGAGCCATGGGTGCGCGGGCATCGTCGGGGGCCTTTGTTTTCACGGCCTCCGGCGGGGGGGAGGGAGAGCGTCCGATCGAAAAGAAGGCGCGGAAGAAGACGAGACATCTAGAGGCGGGTCCCCTCAGTGCGCCGGAAAGTTTGACCACCGCGCTCAGCCCAACCCAGTCACCGGCGAGCGCGGGGTGCCCTGAGCCCGTGCCCGAGCCCTTGACCAATACCGCAGAGGGGCTCGGGCGAGGGCAAGATAAGGAAAAGGGGGGGGCGGAGCGGGAGACCTCGGCAGACATGGAGGTCCCCCTGCCTCCGCGCACCCCCAGGAACAAAAGGAGGCACCGCCCCAATGAGGCGGAGGGGGAACAACGTCCCTCCGCGGAGGAGGCGGTGCCCGCCGCGTGTCCCGCGTCCCCCACCAGCGCCCCCAAATTGCGCTGTAGGCGCGAGGAATCTGTCCCCGGGGAGGGTGAGGCAGTCGAGGCTGCCCAGCCGCTGCCTCCTGGGGAGGGCGTGGCAGATCTGCCTGTCGTGGGGGGCGTGGGGCCAGCGGAAGAATGCGTAGCCGCCGGGCCGGGCGTCCCGGGGACTGAGGCGGGCGGGGCTGAAAAGGCTGAACCTGAGCCCGCCCAGCCAATACCCAACTTCCCCCGGGATTTGCTCGACTCTGAAAATACCAATTTTATGGAATCCGTTCACGCTGGGCTGGGGGGTGGCGGCGGGGAGGGAGAAGAACAACAACCCTCGCCCCCTACTGTGGAGCTGGGGGAATTGGAGGACCTGGAACATTACTTTGACCAGGTATCTCCCTGTTCCCCGGTTCCTGGGGCGGAGGGGGAACCCCTTCCGCTGTCGCTTCCCGACCCAGCACCAATTTTAAAAGAGCCCAGTGGGGACTCCTCTGCCGACGATCCTGGGGGTGGGATCGGGGCAGAGCCAGGGCCAAATGGAGCGGCCGGGCCGTTTGCCGTACCTCGTGCGGTCGACGGGCCGGCTGCTAGCGGCGACCTCCCGGAGGGGGACGGGGACTCGGTGGAGGACGCGGGTGAAGATCTCGAGTCCATCGCCAGTGAGGCGGTGGATCTGCTCGCGGCCGCCACTGAGACCCTCCTCATTCCCGCAGAGGAACTCCGGGACTTTTTGGTCGCCGCGACCAAGCCCGTCTGGCCCTGGAAAGATGGTCCGAGCCGGGGCTGCTCGTCGCGTCCGTCCGCGCCGCCGCTAAAACTATGGCCGCGGGCGGGCCCTTATCAAAGGCTCAAGGCCTTGAGCTGCGCCGGCTCAAAAAGTTCCTCGCTGGGCTGCGGAGGGAGCGGAGTTCAACAAAAGACTCCGCTCCCTCCCCCACAATAGGTTAAGGTAGAGGTTGCACTATGCTTTTGCCATGAAGATAACCATAGCCAGCCTCAACATCAACGGCGGCAGAGGGGCACGCCGTAGATTTGACAATTTTTCGCTCCTGCGGGAGGGGAAATATGCGGTGTGCTTCCTGCAAGAAACCCACACCGTTCCGGGAGACGAAGCCACGTGGCTCCTGGAATGGCAAGGAGAGGTCCGCATGAGCCACCTCACCGCCATTTCTAGTGGGGTGGCCATCTTGCTGGGCCCGCATTTTCAGCCGGAGATCTTGGGGGTCGAGGAGCCCGTGCCAGGCCGCCTGGGGGACGTGCCGCTCCATCTCGTGAACGTGTACGCCCCTCAGCCCGGCCCGCAGCAAACGCGCTTCTTTGAAGAGGTGTCCGCTCTTCTTGGCTCCGTCGACGTCGGCGACTGCATTGTCCTCGGGGGGGATTTTAACTGCACCCTAGAGGCGAGGGACCGCTCCGGTGCCCCGCAGTGCATGACGGCGATGGAGAAGTTGAGGGACCTGGTCGGGTCCTTCGACTTGGTGGACGTCTGGCGAAATCTCCACCCCGACTCCAGCGCCTTTACTTGGGTGAGGCCTGGAGTTGGATGGTCTAGAGTCGACCGCCTTTACGTGTCTCGGGCGTACGTTTCCTGCGTCACGGCGGCCTCCATGCGGCCGGTGCCGTGTTCGGACCACCACCTGGTGTGGGCGGAGCTCGCTTCGCTCCGCGCGAGGACGGGGTCCGGGTACTGGCACTTTAACAACCGGCTGCTGGAGGACGTGCAGTTCCAGGACTCGTTCCGTCGATTCTGGTCCGACTGGAGAAGGAAGCAGGGGGGCTTCCCCTCCTTGAGGCTATGGTGGGACGTGGGCAAGGCTCACGTCCGCGTCTTCTGTCAAGAGTACGCGAGGGGGTCGACCAAGAGGCGGGCGGCCAGAGTCGGGCGCCTAGAAAAAGAGGTGCTCGACCTGGAAGCCCGTCTCGGTCAAGTCGTCCAGGACCCGGCCCTGCGGACGGTGTACGAAACGAAGAAGGCCGCGCTGAAGGACCTGCAGCTCATCGGGTCCCGAGGCGCGTTCGTGAGGTCGCGGATCCGGTTCCTGCGGGATCTGGACCGCGGCTCCCCCTTCTTCTACTCGCTGGAAAAAAGGCAGAGTGTCCGTAAGCAGCTCTTGACGCTGCTGGCCGACGACGGCTCTCTCGTCTCGGATCCGGAGGGTGTCAACAACAGGGCCCGTGAATATTACGGGGCTCTGTTCTCTCCGGATCCGTCCAGCGAGGAAGCGCGTAGAGTTTTGTGGGAGGACCTGCCGAAGGTCAGCCCGGAGGGCGCCGAAAATCTGGAAGCTCCGCTAAGCCTGGCGGAGCTGACCGGTGCCCTCGACCGGCTCTCGAGGGGAAAATCCCCAGGGCTGGACGGGCTGACCGTGGAGTTCCACAGGGCGTTCTGGGACGTCCTGGGGGGCGACTATGCGCGGGTCCTGGGGGAAAGTCTGGCGACCGGGGAGATGCCCCTCTCTTGGCGCAGGGCAGTCATCGTCCTGCTGCCTAAGAAGGGCGATCTCCGCCTCCTTAAGAACTGGCGCCCGGTCTCCCTCCTCAGCACGGACTACAAAATCTTCGCCAGGGCGATGTCTGCTCGCCTTGGTGCCGTGCTGGACCACATGATCCACCCCGACCAGTCCTACACGGTCCCGGGCCGGACAATCCACGATAACATCCATCTGGTCCGGGACCTCATCCATTGTTCCCAGGAGGCTGGTCTGTCGGTCGCCTTCCTATCCCTCGACCAAGAGAAGGCGTTCGACAGGGTGGATCACGACTATCTGCTCGGAACTCTGCGCGCTTTCGGGTTCGGGACGCATTTCGTCGCCCGGATCCGACTTCTGTACGCCGCCGCGGAGTGTCTGATTAAGGTTAACGGGTCCTTGACGGCGCCCCTTCGCTTTAGGAGAGGGGTGCGCCAGGGATGCCCCATGTCCGGCCAGTTATACGCCGTTTGCGTGGAGCCTTTCCTGCGCCTCTTGCGGACGAGGTTGACGGGACTGGCTCTGCAAGGGCCGGGCGTGGAGGTCGTCCTCTCGGCTTACGCCGATGACGTGCTCCTCGCGGTAGAGGATCCCGCTGACCTGCGGAGGATGCGTGAGTGCCAGGAGATTTACTCGGCCGCGTCCTCCTCCAGGATCAACTGGGAGAAATGTTCCGGACTCCTGGTGGGTCAGTGGCGGGTGGACTCCCTGCCGGAGGAGCTCAGGCCTTTTGCCTGGAGCACGACCCATCTCCTCTATCTGGGAGTCTACCTTAGCCCCGACGAGGGAGCCTGGCTGGCGAACTGGCAGGAGCTGGAGGCCAAGGTCGCCGCTCGCCTAGGGCGCTGGACAGGACTGCTCCGAGTGCTGTCCTACAGGGGTCGAGCGCTAGTCATAAACCAGCTGGTGGCCGCAATGTTGTGGTACCGGCTGGTCACTTTGACCCCTCCCCCTGCGTTTGTCGCCAAGATACAGAAGAAGCTGGTGGACTTCTTCTGGAACAACAGGAAGCACTGGGTCTCTGCCGCGGTCTTGAGTCTCCCGCTTGAGGAGGGCGGTCAGTCGTTGGTGTGCGTCAGCGCCCAGCTCGCGACTTTCCGTCTTCAGACCCTGCAGAGATACCTTTACGTCGAGCCCCCTCCTAGGTGGTGTGCTCTGGCGAGGTATTTCTTCCGCCAGCAGCGCGACCTCAATTATGACACGCAGCTCCTGTTTGTGAACTTGGGGGGTGCCAGGACCGCCCTCCGGGAGCTGCCTGTCTTTTACAGGGAACTCATCAGGGTCTGGAACAAAGTCTCCACCAAGCGCAGCTCTCCGCCGGCTGGAGTGGCGGCCGTCCTGCAGGAGCCGCTGCTCGGGAATCCGTACCTCCACGGCCGAGGTTTCATGTGGCGGTCGGAAGAGAGGGCTGTGGCTGGTGAGGTGACCAGGGTCAGGGACCTGCTCGATGGCGGAGGAGCGGGCTGGATGGCGCCAGACACGCTGGCGCGGCGCCTAAACTCTGCCAACGTCCGCCACGCGGCCGATGCCATCGAGTCGCTTAAAACAGCTCTGGGCCCTGACTCCGTTAGGTGCATCGAGGAGGCTCAAGCACGTGGGGAGATCCCGTCCGAACTGACCCCCGTCCGGACGGAATTCCTCATCGGCGCCAAACCCCGGAACCTCCCTCGGGGGCCGGCGCCTCACAACTTGAGCCGCCTCGGGGAAATCCCCTCCGTGCCTTTCAGTTCCGCACGGAGGGGTTTCCTGTACGGGCTGCTCCTGCACACCCTCAACTTTGCCATCCTCGCCGGCCGTCCGGACACGCCATGGCGTACCATCTTGCCGTCCGGAGGAGGCGGGGGTCCCCGATGGAGGGCACTCTACGCAGGGGTCCTCCCACTATTCATCGGGGACTTGGCCTGGAGGGTGGTGCACGGAGCAGTGCCGTGCAACAAATTTTTAAGCCGGTTCACGGACTCCCAGGCCGCCTGCAATTTCTGCGGTCTGGAGGAGTCTGTGTTCCATGTTTTTATTGAGTGCACGAGGTTGCAGCCCCTGTTCCATTATTTGAAGGGGCTGCTCCTGAAATTCTGGCTGCACTTCAGTCCCACCCTCCTGATCTTTGGGCACCCTGTGCGGAGGGGAGCGGGTAGGTCCGAAGGCCTCCTCGTAGGACTGCTCCTGGGCACGGCCAAGGGTGCCATCAGCCGGTCCAGGCAGCGGGCGGTCGAGGGGGTCGTTCAACCTGACTGCCTGCCTCTCTTCCGCTCTTACATCCGGTCCAGGGTGTCCTTGGAGATGGAGCACGCGGTGTCCACCGGTACGCTCGCGGCCTTCCGCGAGAGGTGGGCACCGGAGGGACTGGAGTGCATCATCACGCCCGGCAACCAAATTTTAATTTGATTTTACATTTTAAAGTTTAATTTGTTTTAATTGCCAGTGCTTTTAGTGTCCCCTTCCCTTTTATAGGGGGCACCGGAGAAATTGTGATTTTAGTGCCCAAAAAAAAAAACACAAAAAAAAAATGAAAAAAAGGGCCTTGTAAATGTCTGGTGTGTCACCCAGGTCGGGTGGCACAGTTTAATGTTTATGTTTTGCAGGTAGACTCTAAAAGAGTTTCATGCACAAGGACCAATCGTGGAGCAGTGGAGGCGTGTCCTGCTCAGTTGGAGCTGTGAGCAGTGAGGAGAGCTGCTATCAACTTTTGCTCCTGCCTGGAGAGCCCTGAGACCAGCCCAGGAAGAGAAGGAAGGAAGGGGCTTCACCACCAACTTTCACCCAGAGGGAGAGGAGGAGAACAGAAAGCATTTACCAACTTTACCATTTCTGCAAGGAGTTGGAGAGAGGGGGAAAAGACCAACAACAACAACATCCAGTGTGGAAGGAGGGGGACTCTACCATTCTACAGGTGGGTGTGGGTGCATTTCCCAAACAGACTTTGTTGTATCGGTGGGGGGAGGAAAGAAGACCACTGAGGGCCGGAACATCGCAGGGGGTGTGTGTGTGTGTGGAAGTGTGCGTGGGGGCCTTGCTTACAACTAGGCCCCCCCCCACAATTGGAACCCCCCCCACCCCCCACATTTGCCTAGCCTGGGATAGCTGGAGCTACCAGGCTCAAGAATTTCATTAATCACCCTATTTAAACATCGTTGGGAGTGTGTGCCTGGTGGCTCTAGCTGCCCCAGGTGAAGACGTCTTCTCCCCCCACCTGAAGACCAATCCAAAGACTGTGTTTTTTGTGTGTTTTTGCCATCTGGGGAGTGCACCCACCCACAGCTGCGAGGGGAGACCTGCCCTCGCAGTTCCTCCCCGTTTCCCACCCCCCTCTCTCTTTCTCTGTTACTCTGTTTCTCCCCTCTCTCTCTGAGGCCCCTTTCTCCTAATTTAAAAAAAAAACAATTGAGACAACTGAGCAGAGGGAGCAAGGCCCCTCCCCAATTGCCAGCTAGGGGAGAGGTGCCTCGTTAAGGGCTCCTCTGCTCAGTTAATATACGAGGCCAATAAAGACCATTAAGGCCTGTGACTTTGGGGTGGGTGTAGCCCTTAAAGGGACCCCGTGATGGCGACCCCATCCACGCCGGTGGCAGGGCCAGCGAAGACATATGTGCAGGTGGCAACCGCTTCCACGGCACCTCCTGCGCCACCCGCTGCCCTGCCACCATTCAGACTCATTACAAAAAAACACGGGGTCAAGAGCTACACTCACCCCACAATGACCATCGAGGTGTGCGTGCGGGCGATGGCTGGGGTAGTCGGCCCCTCGGCCATTGTCGCAGCCTCCAAGATGTCTGGGAAGGCCGTGTTCTTCCTGGGGTCGGAGCGGGCCCTTGAAAAGGGGCTCACGGTGGGCGGGACGTTCCTCTCGAGGCCACCACGCAGAGGGTCATCGTGTCAAACGTCCCGCCCTTTGTTTCCGCTGAGCTCCTCCTCCCTCACCTACACCAACTGGGGGAGGTAAGGTCGGGGATCAACCCCATACCGCTCGGCCTCAGGGAGAACAGCCTGCGCCACGTGTTCTCCTTCCGCCGCAAGCTCTTTGTCCGGCTGGCGCGGGAGGACATGACGGAAGGGCACTTTAATGTGGTGCACGAGGGGACTGCCTACCGCGTCTTCTGGACGTCGGACGGCGTGCGGTGCCATGCCTGTAGGGAGGTGGGGCACGTTCGTAAGAACTGCCCCGCCTCCAAGGCCGCCAAACCACCGAAGGCGGCCAAGGCTGGCGCCGCCGCCACCCCTCCCCCTAGTTGCGTCCGCGTGCCGGGAGCCATGGGTGCGCGGGCATCGTCGGGGGCCTTTGTTTTCACGGCCTCCGGCGGGGGGGAGGGAGAGCGTCCGATCGAAAAGAAGGCGCGGAAGAAGACGAGACATCTAGAGGCGGGTCCCCTCAGTGCGCCGGAAAGTTTGACCACCGCGCTCAGCCCAACCCAGTCACCGGCGAGCGCGGGGTGCCCTGAGCCCGTGCCCGAGCCCTTGACCAATACCGCAGAGGGGCTCGGGCGAGGGCAAGATAAGGAAAAGGGGGGGGCGGAGCGGGAGGCCTCGGCAGACATGGAGGTCCCCCTGCCTCCGCGCACCCCCAGGAACAAAAGGAGGCACCGCCCCAATGAGGCGGAGGGGGAACAACGTCCCTCCGCGGAGGAGGCGGTGCCCGCCGCGTGTCCCGCGTCCCCCACCAGCGCTCCCAAATTGCGCTGTCGGCGCGAGGAATCTGTCCCCGGGGAGGGTGAGGCAGTCGAGGCTGCCCAGCCGCTGCCTCCTGGGGAGGGCGTGGCAGATCTGCCTGTCGTGGGGGGCGTGGGGCCAGAGGAAGAATGCGTAGCCGCCGGGTCGAGCGTCCCGGGGACTGAGGCGGGCGGGGCTGAAAAGGCTGAACCTGAGCCCGCCCAGCCAATACCCAACTTCCCCCGGGATTTGCTCGACTCTGAAAATGCCAATTTTATGGAATCCGTTCACGCTGGGCTGGGGGGTGGCGGCGGGGAGGGAGAAGAACAACAACCCTCGCCCCCTACTGTGGAGCTGGGGGAATTGGAGGACCTGGAACATTACTTTGACCAGGTCTCTCCCTGTTCCCCGGTTCCTGGGGAGGAGGGGGAACCCCTTCCGCTGTCGCTTCCCGACCCAGCACCAATTTTAAAAGAGCCCAGTGGGGACTCCTCTGCCGACGATCCTGGGGGTGGGATCGGGGCAGAGCCAGGGCCAAATGGAGCGGCCGGGCCGTTTGCCGTACCTCGTGCGGCTGCTAGCGGCGACCTCCCGGAGGGGGACGGGGACTCGGTGGAGGACGCGGGTGAAGATCTCGAGTCCATCGCCAGTGAGGCGGTGGATCTGCTCGCGGCCGCCGCTGAGACCCTCCTCATTCCCGCAGAGGAACTCCGGGACTTTTTGGTCCAGTGCCGGGGTCGCCGCGACCAAGCCCGTCTGGCCCTGGAAAAATGGTCCGAGCCGGGGCTGCTCGTCGCGTCCGTCCGCGCCGCCGCTAAAACCATGGCCGCGGGCGGGCCCTTATCAAAGGCTCAAGGCCTTGAGCTGCGCCGGCTCAAAAAGTTCCTCGCTGGGCTGCTGATGGAGTGGAGGTCAACAAACGACTCCACTCCCTCCCCCACAATAGGCTAAGGAAGAGGTTGCACTATGCTTTTGCCATGAAGATAACCATAGCCAGCCTCAACATCAACGGCGGCAGAGGGGCACGCCGTAGATTTGACAATTTTTCGCTCCTGCGGGAGGGGAAATATGCGGTGTGCTTCCTGCAAGAAACCCACACCGTTCCGGGAGACGAAGCCACGTGGCTCCTGGAATGGCAAGGAGAGGTCCGCATGAGCCACCTCACCGCCATTTCTAGTGGGGTGGCCATCTTGCTGGGCCCGCATTTTCAGCCGGAGATCTTGGGGGTCGAGGAGCCAGTGCCAGGCCGCTTGCTGCACGTAACGGTTCGCCTGGGGGACGTGCTGCTCCATCTCGTGAACGTGTACGCCCCTCAGCCCGGCCCGCAGCAAACGCGCTTCTTTGAAGAGGTGTCCGCTCTTCTTGGCTCCGTCGACGTCGGCGACTGCATTGTCCTCGGGGGGGATTTTAACTGCACCCTCGAGGCGAGGGACCGCTCCGGTGCCCCGCAGTGCATGACGGCGATGGAGAAGTTGAGGGACCTGGTCGGGTCCTTCGACTTGGTGGACGTCTGGCGAAATCTCCACCCCGACTCCAGCGCCTTTACTTGGGTGAGGCCTGGAGTAGGTTGGTCTAGAGTCGACCGCCTTTACGTGTCTCGGGCGTACGTTTCCTGCGTCCCGGCGGCCTCCATGCGGCCGGTGCCGTGTTCGGACCACCACCTGGTGTGGGCGGAGCTCGCTTCGCTCCGCGCGAGGACGGGGTCCGCGTACTGGCACTTTAACAACCGGCTGCTGGAGGACGTGCGGTTCCAGGACTCGTTCCGTCGATTCTGGTCCGACTGGAGAAGGAAGCAGGGGGGCTTCCCCTCCTTGAGGCTATGGTGGGACGTGGGCAAGGCTCACGTCCGCGTCTTCTGTCAAGAGTACGCGAGGGGGTCGACCAAGAGGCGGGCGGCCAGAGTCGGGCGCCTAGAAAAAGAGGTGCTCGACCTGGAAGCCTGTCTCGGTCAAGTCGTCCAGGACCCGGCCCTGCGGACGGTGTACGAAGCGAAGAGGGCCGCGCTGAAGGACCTGCAGCTCGTCGGGTCCCGAGGCGCGTTCGTGAGGTCGCGGATCCGGTTCCTGCGGGATCTGGACCGCGGCTCCCCCTTCTTCTACTCGCTGGAAAAAAGGCAGAGTGTCCGTAAGCAGCTCTTGACGCTGCTGGCCGACGACGGCTCTCTCGTCTCAGATCCGGAGGGCGTCAACAACAGGGCCCGTGAATATTACGGGGCTCTGTTCTCTCCTGATCCGTCCAGCGAGGAAGCGCGTAGAGTTTTGTGGGAGGACCTGCCGAAGGTCAGCCCGGAGGGCGCCGAAAATCTGGAAGCTCCGCTAAGCCTGGCGGAGCTGACCGGTGCCCTCGCCCGGCTCTCGAGGGGAAAATCCCCGGGGCTGGACGGGCTGACCGTAGAGTTCCACAGGGCGTTCTGGGACGTCCTGGGGAGCGACTACGCGCGGGTCCTGGGGGAAAGTCTGGCGACCGGGGAGATGCCCCTCTCTTGGCGCAGGGCAGTCATCGTCCTGCTGCCTAAGAAGGGCGATCTCCGCCTCCTTAAGAACTGGCGCCCGGTCTCCCTCCTCAGCACGGACTACAAAATCTTCGCCAGGGCGATGTCTGCTCGCCTTGGTGCCGTGCTGGACCACATGATCCACCCCGACCAGTCCTACACGGTCACGGGCCGGACAATCCACGATAACATCCATCTGGTCCGGGACCTCATCCATTGTTCCCAGGAGGCTGGTCTGTCGGTCGCCTTCCTATCACTCGACCAAGAGAAGGCGTTCGACAGGGTGGATCACGACTATCTGCTCGGAACTCTGCGCGCTTTCGGGTTCGGGACGCATTTCGTCGCCCGGATCCGACTTTTGTACGCCGTCGCGGAGTGTCTGATTAAGGTTAACGGGTCCTTGACGGCGCCCCTTCGCTTTAGGAGAGGGGTGCGCCAGGGATGCCCCATGTCCGGCCAGTTATACGCCGTTTGCGTGGAGCCTTTCCTGCGCCTCTTGCGGACGAGGTTGACGGGACTGGCTCTGCAAGGGCCGGGCGTGGAGGTCGTCCTCTCGGCTCACGCCGATGACGTGCTCCTCGCGGTAGAGGATCCCGCTGACCTGCGGAGGATGCGTGAGTGCCAGGAGATTTACTCGGCCGCGTCCTCCGCCAGGATCAACTGGGAGAAATGTTCCGGACTCCTGGTGGGTCAGTGGCGGGTGGACTCCCTGCCGGAGGAGCTCAGGCCTTTTGCCTGGAGCACGACCCATCTCCTCTATCTGGGAGTCTACCTTAGCCCCGACGAGGGAGCCTGGCCGACGAACTGGCAGGAGCTGGAGGCCAAGGTCGCCGCTCGCCTAGGGCGCTGGACAGGACTGCTCCGAGTGCTGTCCTACAGGGGTCGAGCGCTAGTCATAAACCAGCTGGTGGCCGCAATGTTGTGATACCGGCTGGTCACTTTGACCCCTCCCCCTGCGTTTGTCGCCAAGATACAGAAGAAGCTGGTGGACTTCTTCTGGAACAACAGGAAGCACTGGGTCTCTGCCGCGGTCTTGAGTCTCCCGCTTGAGGAGGGCGGTCAGTCGTTGGTGTGCGTCAGCGCCCAGCTCGCGACTTTCCGTCTTCAGACCCTGCAGAGATACCTTTACGTCGAGCCCCCTCCTAGGTGGTGTGCTCTGGCGAGGTATTTCTTCCGCCAGCAGCGCGACCTCAATTATGACACGCAGCTCCTGTTTGTGAACTTGGGGGGTGCCAGGACCGCACTCCGGGAGCTGCCTGTCTTTTACAGGGAACTCATCAGGGTCTGGAACAAAGTCTCCACCAAGCGCAGCTCTCCGCCGGCTGGAGTGGCGGCCGTCCTGCAGGAGCCGCTGCTCGGGAATCCGTACCTCCACGGCCGAGGTTTCATGTGGCGGTCGGAAGAGAGGGCTGTGGCTGGTGAGGTGACCAGGGTCAGGGACCTGCTCGATGGCGGAGGAGCGGGCTGGATGGCGCCAGACACGCTGGCGCGGCGCCTAAACTCTGCCAACGTCCGCCACGCGGCCGATACCATCGAGTCGCTAAAAACAGCTCTGGGCCCTGACTCCGTTAGGTGCATCGAGGAGGCTCAAGCACGTGGGGAGATCCCGTCCGAACTGACCCCCGTCCGGACGGAATTCCTCATCGGCGCCAAACCCCGGAACCTCCCTCGGGGGCCGGCGCCTCACAACTTGAGCCGCCTCGGGGAAATCCCCTCCGTGCCTTTCAGTTCCGCGCGGAGGGGTTTCCTGTACGGGCTGCTCCTGCACACCCTCAACTTTGCCATCCTCGCCGGCCGTCCGGACACGCCATGGCGTACCATCTTGCCGTCCGGAGGAGGCGGGGGTCCCCGATGGAGGGCACTCTACGCAGGGGTCCTCCCACTATTCATCGGGGACTTGGCCTGGAGGGTGGTGCACGGAGCAGTGCCGTGCAACAAATTTTTAAGCCGGTTCATGGACTCCCAGGCCGCCTGCAATTTCTGCGGTCTGGAGGAGTCCGTGTTCCATGTTTTTATTGAGTGCACGAGGTTGCAGCCCCTGTTCCATTATTTGAAGGGGCTGCTCCTGAAATTCTGGCTGCACTTCAGTCCCACCCTCCTGATCTTTGGGCACCCTGTGCGGAGGGGAGCGGGTAGGTCCGAAGGCCTCCTCGTAGGACTGCTCCTGGGCACGGCCAAGGGTGCCATCAGCCGGTCCAGGCAGCGGGCGGTCGAGGGGGTCGTTCAACCTGACTGCCTGCCTCTCTTCCGCTCTTACATCCGGTCCAGGGTGTCCTTGGAGATGGAGCACGCGGTGTCCACCGGTACGCTCGCGGCCTTCCGCGAGAGGTGGGCACCGGAGGAACTGGAGTGCATCATCACGCCCGGCAACCAAATTTTAATTTGATTTTACGTTTTAAAGTTTAATTTGTTTTAATTGCTGGTGCTTTTAGTGTCCCCTTCCCTTTTATAGGGGGCACCGGAGAAATTGTGATTTTAGTGCCCAAAAAAAAAAAAAAAACACAAAAAAAAAACCAAAAAAAGGAAAAAAAGGGCCTTGTAAATGTCTGGTGTGTCACCCAGGTCGGGTGGCACAGTTTAATGTTTATGTTTTGCAGGTAGACTCTAAAAGAGTTTCATGCACAAGGACCAATTGTGGAGCAGTGGAGGCGTGTCCTGCTCAGTTGGAGCTGTGAGCAGTGAGGAGAGCTGCTATCAACTTTTGCTCCTGCCTGGAGAGCCCTGAGACCAGCCCAGGAAAAGAAGGAAGGAAGGGGCTTCACCACCACTTTCACCCAGAGGGAGAGGAGGAAAAAGCAGAAAACTTTGTACATCTTTTTACCATTCTGCCAAGAGTTGGAGAGAGGGGGAAAAACCAACAACAACAACATCCAGTGTGGAAGGAGGGAGACTCTACATTTCTACAGGTGGGTGTGGGTGCATTTCCCAAAAAGACTTTGTTATATCGGTGGGGGGAGGAAAGAAGACCACTGAGGGCCGGAACATCGCGGGGGGTGTGTGTGTGTGGAAGTGTGTGTGGGGGCCTTGCTTACAACTAGGCCCCCCCCCACAATTGGAACCCCCCCCACCCCCCACATTTGCCTAGCCTGGGATAGCTGGAGCTACCAGGCTGAAGATTGTTTAATCACCCAATTAACATCGTTAGGAGTGTGTGCCTGGTGGCTCTAGCTGCCCCAGGTGAAGACGTCTTCTCCCCCCACCTGAAGACCAATCCAAAGACTGTGTTTTTTGTGTTTTGCCATCTGGGGAGTGCACCCACCCACAGCTGCGAGGGGAGACCTGCCCTCGCAGTTCCCCCCCCCCCCTTCCCACCCCCCTCTCTCTTTCCCTGTTACTCTGTTTCTCCCCTCTCTCTCTGAGGCCCCTTTCTCCTAATTTAAAAAAAAAAGGGAACAATTAAGACAACTGAGCAGAGGGAGCAAGGCCCCTCCCCAATTGCCAACTAGGGGAGAGGTGTGCCTCATTAAGGGCTCCTCTGCTCAGTTAATATACGAGGCCAATTAAGATCATTAAGGCCTGTGACTTTGGGGTGGGTGTGGCCCTTAAAGGGACCCCGTGATGGCGACCCCATCCACGCCGGTGGCGGGGCCAGCAAGGACATATGCGCAGGCGGCATCCACATCCACGGTGCCTCCTGCGCCACCTGCTGCCCTGCCACCATTCAAACTAATAACCAAAAAACACGGGGTCAAGAGCTACACTCACCCCACAATGAGCATTGAGGAGTGCGTGCGGGCGATGGCTGGGGTAGTCGGCCCCTCGGCCATTGTTGCAGCCTCCAAGATGTCTGGGAAGGCTGTGTTCTTCCTGGGGTCGGAGCGGGCGGTGTCCCTGGCCCTCGAAAAGGTGGGCGGGACGTTCCTGCCGGTGGATCCTCTCGAGGCCACTGCGCAGAGGGTCATCATATCAAACATCCCGCCCTTTGTTCCCGCTGAGCTCCTCCTCCCTCACCTACACCAACTGGGGGATCAACCACATACCGCTCGGCCTAAGGGAGAACAGCCTGCGCCACGTGTTCTCCTTCCGCCGCCAGCTCTTTGTCCGGCTGGCGCGGGAGGAGACGACAGAGGGGTATTTTAATGTGGTGCACGAGGGGACTGCCTACCGCGTCTTCTGGACGTCGGACGGCGTGCGGTGCCATGCCTGCAGGGAGGTGGGGCATGTTCGTAAGAACTGCCCCGCCTCCAAGGCCGCCAAACCACCGAAGGCGGCCAAGGCTGGCGCCGCCGCCACCCCTCCCCCTAGTTGCGTCCGCGTGCCGGGAGCCGTAGGTGCGCGGGCATCGTCGGAGGCCTTTGTTTTCAGGGCCTCCGGTGGGGGGGAGGGAGAGCGTCCGACCGGAAAGAAGGCGCGGAAGAAGGCAAAACATCAAGAGGCGGGTCCCCTCAGTGCGCCAGAAAATCTGACCACCGCGCTCAGCCCAACCCCGTCACCGGCGAGCGCGGGGTGCCCTGAGCCCGTGCCTGAGCCCTTGACCAATACCGCGGAGGGGCCCGGGCACGGGCAAGAAAAGGAAAAGGGGGGGGGGCGGAGCGGGAGGCCTCGGCAGACATAGAGGTCTCCCTGCCTTCGCGCACCCCCAGGAACAAAAAGAGGCACCGCCCCAATGAGGCGGATGGGGAACAACATCCCTCCGCGGAGGAGGCGGTGCCCGCCGTGTGTCCCGCGTCCCCCACCAGCGCCCCCAAATTGCGCTGCAGGCGCGAGGAGTCTGTCCCCGGGGAGGGTGAGGCAGTCGAGGCTGCCCAGCCGCTGCCTCCTGGGGATGGCGTGGAAGATCTGCCTGTCGTGGGGGGCGTGGGGCCAGCGGAGGAATGCGTAGCCGCCGGGTCGAGCGTCCCGGGGACTGAGGCGGGCGGGGCCGAATAGGCCGAACCTGAGCCCGCCCAGCCAATACCCAACTTCCCCCGGGATTTGCTCGACTCGGTAGAAACTGAAAATATGAACAAGTTTAATGAATCCATACACGCTGGGCTGGGAGGAGGCGGCGGGGAGGGGGAAGAACAACAACCCTCGCCCCCTACTTTGGAGCTGAGGGACTTGGTGGACCTGGAGAATTTTCTAAACCAGGTCTCTCCGTGTTCCCCGGCTCCTGGGGCGGAGGAGGAACCCCTTCCGCTGTCGCTTCCCGACCCAGCACCAATTTTAAAAGAGCCCAGTGGGGACTCCTCTGCCGACGATCCTGGGGGTGGGATCGGGGCAGAGCCAGGGCCAGATGGAGCGGCCGGGCCGTTTGCCGTACCTCGTGCGGTCGACGGGCCGGCTGCTAGCGGCGACCTCCCGGAGGGGGACGGGGACTCGGTGGAGGACGCGGGTGAAGATCTCGAGTCCATCGCCAGTGAGGCGGTGGATCTGCTCGCGGCCGCCACTGAGACCCTCCTCATTCCCGCAGAGGAACTCCGGGACTTTTTGGTCCAGTGCCGGGGTCGCCGCGACCAAGCCCGTCTGGCCCTGGAAAGATGGTCCGAGCCGGAGCTGCTCGTCGCGTCCGTCCGCGCCGCCGCTAAAACCATGGCCGCGGGCGGGCCCTTATCAAAGGCTCAAGGCCTTGAGCTGCGCCGGCTCAAAAAGTTCCTCGCTGGGCTGCTGAAGGAGTGGAGGTCAACAAATGACTCCACTCCCCCCCCACAATAGGTTAGGTAGAGGTTGCACTATGCTCTAGTCATGAAGATAACCATAGCCAGCCTCAACATCAACGGCGGCAGAGGGGCACGCCGTAGATTTGACAATTTTTCGCTCCTGCGGGAGGGGAAATATGCGGTGTGCTTCCTGCAAGAAACCCACACCGTTCCGGGAGACGAAGCCACGTGGCTCCTGGAATGGCAAGGAGAGATCCGCATGAGCCACCTCACCGCCATTTCTAGTGGGGTGGCCATCTTGCTGGGCCCGCATTTTCAGCCGGAGATCTTGGGGGTCGAGGAGCCCGTGCCAGGCCGCTTGCTGCACGTAACGGTTCGCCTGGGGGACGTGCCGCTCCATCTCGTGAACGTGTACGCCCCTCAGCCCAGCCCGCAGCAAACGCGCTTCTTTGAAGAGGTGTCCGCTCTTCTTGGCTCCGTCGACGTCGGCGACTGCATTGTCCTCGGGGGGGATTTTAACTGCACCCTCGAGGCGAGGGACCGCTCCGGTGCCCCGCAGTGCATGACGGCGATGGAGAAGTTGAGGGACCTGGTCGGGTCCTTCGACTTGGTGGACGTCTGGCGAAATCTCCACCCCGACTCCAGCGCCTTTACTTGGGTGAGGCCTGGAGTTGGATGGTCTAGAGTCGACCGCCTTTACGTGTCTCGGGTGTACATTTCCTGCGTCCCGGCGGCCTCCATGCGGCCGGTGCTGTGTTCGGACCACCACCTGGTGTGGGCGGAGCTCGCTTCGCTCCGCGCGAGGACGGGGTCCGCGTACTGGCACTTTAACAACCGGCTGCTGGAGGACGTGCGGTTCCAGGACTCGTTCCGTCGATTCTGGTCCGACTGGAGAAGGAAGCAGGGGGGCTTCCCCTCCTTGAGGCTATGGTGGGACGTGGGCAAGGCTCACGTCCGCGTCTTCTGTCAAGAGTACGCGAGGGGGTCGACCAAGAGGCGGACGGCCAGAGTCGGGCGCCTAGAAAAAGAGGTGCTCGACCTGGAAGCCCGTCTCGGTCAAGTCGTCCAGGACCCGGCCCTGCGGACGGTGTACGAAGCGAAGAAGGCCGCGCTGAAGGACCTGCAGCTCGTCGGGTCCCGAGGCGCGTTCGTGAGGTCGCGGATCCGGTTCCTGCGGGATCTGGACCGCGGCTCCTCCTTCTTCTACTCGCTGGAAAAAAGGCAGAGTGTCCATAAGCAGCTCTTGACGCTGCTGGCCGACGACGGCTCTCTCGTCTCGGATCCGGAGGGCGTCAACAACAGGGCCCGTGAATATTACGGGGCTCTGTTCTCTCCGGATCCGTCCAGCGAGGAAGCGCGTAGAGTTTTGTGGGAGGACCTGCCGAAGGTCAGCCCGGAGGGCGCCGAAAATCTGGAAGCTCCGCTAAGCCTGGCGGAGCTGACCGGTGCCCTCGCCCGGCTCTCGAGGGGAAAATCCCCGGGGCTGGACGGGCTGACCGTGGAGTTCCACAGGGCGTTCTGGGACGTCCTGGGGGGCGACTACGCGCGGGTCCTGGGGGAAAGTCTGGCGACCGGGGAGATGCCCCTCTCTTGTCGCAGGGCAGTCATCATCCTGCTGCCTAAGAAGGGCGATCTCCGCCTCCTTAAGAACTAGCGCCCGGTCTCCCTCCTCAGCACGGACTACAAAATCTTCGCCAGGGCGATGTCTGCTCGCCTTGGTGCCGTGCTGGACCACATTATCCACCCCGAGCAGTCCTACACGGTCCCGGGCCGGACAATCCACGATAACATCCATCTGGTCCGGGACCTCATCCATTGTTCCCAGGAGGCTGGTCTGTCGGTCGCCTTCCTATCCCTCGACCAAGAGAAGGCGTTCGACAGGGTGGATCACGACTATCTGCTCGGAACTCTGCGCGCTTTCGGGTTCGGGACGCATTTCGTCGCCCGGATCCGACTTTTGTACGCCGCCACGGAGTGTCTGATTAAGGTTAACGGGTTCTTGACGGCGCCCCTTCGCTTTAGGAGAGGGGTGCGCCAGGGATGCCCCATGTCCGGCCAGTTATACGCCGTTTGCGTGGAGCCTTTCCTGCGCCTCTTGCGGACGAGGTTGATGGGACTGGCTCTGCAAGGGCCGGGCGTGGAGGTCGTCCTCTCGGCTTACGCCGATGACGTGCTCCTCGCGGTAGAGGATCCCGCTGACCTGCGGAGGATGCGTGAATGCCAGGAGATTTACTCGGCCGCGTCCTCCGCCAGGATCAACTGGGAGAAATGTTCCGGACTTCTGGTGGGTCAGTGGCGGGTGGACTCCCTGCCGGAGGAGCTCAGGCCTTTTGCCTGGAGCACGACCCATCTCCTCTATCTGGGAGTCTACCTTAGCCCCGACGAGGGAGCCTGGCCGGCGAACTGGCAGGAGCTGGAGGCCAAGGTCGCCGCTCGCCTAGGGCGCTGGACAGGACTGCTCCGAGTGCTGTCCTACAGGGGTCGAGCGCTAGTCATAAACCAGCTGGTGGCCGCAATGTTGTGGTACCGGCTGGTCACTTTGACCCCCTCCCCCTGCGTTTGTCGCCAAGATACAGAAGAAGCTGGTGGACTTCTTCTGGAACAACAGGAAGAACTGGGTCTCTGCCGCGGTCTTGAGACTCCCGCTTGAGGAGGGCGGTCAGTCGTTGGTGTGCGTCAGCGCCCAGCTCGCGACTTTCCGTCTTCAGACCCTGCAGAGATACCTTTACGTCGAGCCCCCTCCTAGGTGGTGTGCTCTGGCGAGGTATTTCTTCCGCCAGCAGCGCGACCTCAATTATGACACGCAGCTCCTGTTTGTGAACTTGGGGGGTGCCAGGACCGCCCTCCGGGAGCTGCCTGTCTTTTACAGGGAACTCATCAGGGTCTGGAACAAAGTCTCCACCAAGCGCAGCTCTCCGCCGGCTGGAGTGGCGGCCGTCCTGCAGGAGCCGCTGCTCGGGAATCCGTACCTCCACGGCCGAGGTTTCATGTGGCGGTCGGAAGAGAGGGCTGTGGCTGGTGAGGTGACCAGGGTCAGGGACCTGCTCGATGGCGGAGGAGCGGGCTGGATGGCGCCAGACACGCTGGCGCGGCGCCTAAACTCTGCCAACGTCCGCCACGCGGCCGATACCATCGAGTCGCTAAAAACAGCTCTGGGCCCTGACTCCGTTAGGTGCATCGAGGAGGCTCAAGCACGTGGGGAGATCCCGTCCGAACTGACCCCCGTCCGGACGGAATTCCTCATCGGCGCCAAACCCCGGAACCTCCCTCGGGGGCCGGCGCCTCACAACTTGAGCCGCCTCGGGGAAATCCCCTCCGTGCCTTTCAGTTCCGCGCGGAGGGGTTTCCTGTACGGGCTGCTCCTGCACACCCTCAACTTTGCCATCCTCGCCGGCCGTCCGGACACGCCATGGCGTACCATCTTGCCATCCGGAGGAGGCGGGGGTCCCCGATGGAGGGCACTCTACGCAGGGGTCCTCCCACTATTCATCGGGGACTTGGCCTGGAGGGTGGTGCACGGAGCAGTGCCGTGCAACAAATTTTTAAGCCGGTTCACGGACTCCCAGGCCGCCTGCAATTTCTGCGGTCTGGAAGAGTCCGTGTTCCATGTTTTTATGGAATGCACAAGGTTGCAGCCCCTGTTTTATTATTTGAAGGGGCTGCTCCTGAAATTCTGGCTGCACTTCAGTCCCACTCTCCTGATCTTTGGGCACCCTGTGCGGAGGGGAGCGGGTAGGTCCGAAGGCCTCCTCGTAGGACTGCTCCTGGGCACGGCCAAGGGTGCCATCAGCCGGTCCAGGCAGCGGGCGGTCGAGGGGGTCGTTCAACCTGACTGCCTGCCTCTCTTCCGCTCTTACATCCGGTCCAGGGTGTCCTTGGAGATGGAGCACGCGGTGTCCACCGGTACGCTCGCGGCCTTCCGCGAGAGGTGGGCACCGGAGGGACTGGAGTGCATCATCACGCCCGGCAACCAAATTTTAATTTGATTTTACGTTTTTAAGTTTAATTTGTTTTAATTGCCGGTGCTTTTAGTGTCCCCCTTCCCTTTTATAGGGGGCACTGGGGAAAATTGTGATTTTAGTGCCCAAAAAAAAACCAAAAAAAGAAAAACACAAAAAAAAAGGGGGGGAAAAAAAGGGCCTCGTAAATGTCTGGAGTGTCACCCAGGTCAGGTGGCACCGTTTAATGTTTTATGTTTTTGCAGGTGAACTCCAAAAAGAGTTTCATGCACAAGGAAAATTTTAATTTGATTTTACGTTTTAAAGTTTAATTTGTTTTAATTGCCGGTGCTTTTAGTGTCCCCCTCCCCTTTTATAGGGGGCACTGGAAAAAGGAAAATTTGATTTTAGTGCCCCCAAAAAAAAACCCCAAAAAAGGAAAAAAAGAGGGCCTTGTAAATGTCTGGTGTGTCATCCAGGGCGGGTGGCACCGATTAATGTTTTTGTCTTGCAGGTAAACTCCAAAAAGAGTTTCATGCACAAGGACCCCCAGGTTCCTCTGCACCGCAGCATGTTGTAATTTCTCCCCATTCAAATAATATTCCCTTTTACTGTTTTTTTCCAAGGTGGATAAACTCACATTTTCTGACATTGTATTCAAACCTTAGCCCATTCACTTATCTAAATCTAAATCTCTTTGCAGCCTCTCTGTGTCCTCTACACAACCGCTTTTCCACTAATCTTTGTGTCATCTGTAAATTTTGTAATACTACACTCTGTACCCTCTTCCAGGTCATCTATGTATATTGTAAACAGTTGTGGTCCCAGCACCGATCCTATACACACCGACGTCGGGAAGGATAGAGCATACCGGACTTCGTTGTGGACCTTCGGCGCTTGGCCAGCTTCTGTAAGTTCACAGATGCCTGCAGGGGGGAGATGTTAAGGGATTTCTATATTGAGGGCATTGGTCATGCCGGGATTTTCAGAAAGCTAATTGAGACCAAGGACTTGACCTTGGAAGCGGTGGCGTTGATGGCTCAGACCTTCATGGCGGGGGAGGAGGAAACCAAGACAATATACGCGTGCAACTCTGCTTCCAACGTGCCGATGGATCAGGGAGTTAACATTGTAAACGCGACTCAGACCCCGCAGGCAGGCAAGGGCAATTCGACACCACCCAGGCAGCAACAGACTCTAGAGTGGGTCCTCAACAGAGACAATGGCAGGTTGAACGGACATTTACGCCATCACGGTGGCCAATGCGTCCCAGGATGGGGCCATTGACACCCACTAACCGAGTGCTCAAGAGTAATCAAAGAGACAATCAGAGAGGAATGCCTGGTAACAGCCCTTTTGTTAACAACAATCTCAACTCATGCTGGAGGTGAGGGGGCAGACATGCTGCAAAAACCTGTAGGTTTCAACAACTTATCTGTAGAAATTGTAACTTCAGTGGACATTTAGCCAGAATGTGCAGGAAGCCCACAGCGAGGCTAATTTACAAGGCAGATGAACCAGAATAGGGGTCTGCAAGGCAGGTTGATGTTTGGGACAAAGCAATAGACGCTGAAGTTCAGCAGGTTCATGTGGCAAACATCCACAGCTCATATACCAAAACGCCACCTATGATGATGAAAGTCCTATTAAACGACATCCCGGTACACATGGAGCTGGACACAGGGGCCAGCCAGTCACTTATGAGTGTCCAACAATTCGAGAAAATATGGCCACTCAGAGCTAGCAGACCCAAACTAGAACGCATTGACATGCAATTACGGACGTACACGAAAGAGATCATCCCAGTGCTAGGCAGTGCAATGTTGGTGGTCACATATAATGGATCAGAGAACCGGCTGCCACTCTGGATTGTCCCGGGAAATGGCCCCGCGCTTTTGGGAAGGAGCTGGCTAGCTGAGATGAACTGGAAATGCGGGGATGTGCACACCATTTCATCTGAGGAGCGAAGTTCATGCTCACAGGTCCTACAGAAATTTGAGTCACTATTTCAACCTGGTGTCGGGACTTTCAAAGGTACCAAAGTAGTGATACGCATCACCCTGGACGCCAGACCAGTGCACCACAAAGCCAGAGCTGTGCTGTATGTGATGCAGGAGAAAATTGAGAGTGAGTTGGACAGGTTGCTAAGAGAGGGTATAATTTCACCCGTTGAATTCAGCGACTGGGCAAGCCCCATCGTCCATGTCCTAAAAACGGATGGCTCGGTCAGGATTTGTGGCGACTACAAGGCCACTATCAACCGAGTGTCACTACAAGACCAGTACCCGTTTCCGAGAGCGGAGGATCTTTTTGCCACGCTGGCAGGTGGCAAGCTGTTCACCAAGTTGGACCTCACTTAAGCCGACATGACCCAGGAACTGGCCAAAGAATCCAAGCTACTTGACCATCATCACCATGCACAAGGGACTGTTTGTCTACAACAAGTGTCCGTTTGGCATTCGATCAGCGGCCGCTATCTTTAAAAGGAACATGGAAAGCCTGCTCAAATCCATCCCTGGAACAATCGTATTTCAGGACGACATCCTTATCATGGGTCGAGAAACCGAGGAACACTTCCACAACCTGGAGGAGGTGCTACGCCGACTGGATCGGGTAGGCCTGCGACTAAAGAAGTCCAAGTGTGTGTTTTTGGCCCCAGAGGTCGAGTTTTTGGGCAGGAGGGTTGCCGCAGACGGGATCCGGCCTACCGAATCCAAAACGGAGGCGATTCGTCGTGCGCCCAGGCCCGGCAACACATCGGAGTTGCGTTCATTTTTGGGACTCTTGAAATATTTCGGGAACTTTCTGCCAAACTTAAGCACATTGTTGGAGCCGCTACACGTGCTCCTGCGTAAGGGTTGCGATTGGATTTGTGGGGACTGTCAGGAACGGGCTTTCAATCGGGCGTGAAACTTGCTTTGTTCTAATAAGCTGTTGACCCTGTCCAACCCCTGTAAGAAATTGGTTTTGACATGTGATGCATCATCCTATGGGGTTGGGTGCGTGTTGCAGCAGAGTAATGATGAGGGTCAGCTCCAACCTGTGGCTTATGCCTCCAGGTTGCTCTCCCAAGCAGAAAGGGGAGATGGGATGGTTGAAAAGGAAGCACTTGCAAGTGTTTACGGGGTGAAAAAGATGCACCAGTACCTTTTTGGCAGAAGGTTCGAGTTAGAAACGGACCACAAGCCGTTAACATCCTTGTTGTCAGACAGCAAAGCTGTCAATGCCAATGTGTCAGCTCGCATACAGCGATGGGCTCTCACGCTGGCTGCGTATGACTACACCATACGGCACCGGCCAGGCACCGAAAATTGCGCTGACGCGCTCAGCAGGCTTCCACTGGCCACCACTCAGGGGGCAGCGGAGCAAAGCGCTGAGATGGTCATGGCCGTTGATGCCTTTGACAGCGCAGGCTCCCCCATCACAGCCCGCCAGATCAAAATCTGGACCAACAGAGATCCCCTCCTATCCTTGATTAAGAAATGTGTCCTGACTGGGGATTGGGCACCCGCACATGCCCCAAGGAGGTCAGACCGTTTCACAGACGGATGGATGAGCTCTCCATCCAAGCCGACTGCCTACAATGGGGCAGCCGGGAAGTCATGCCCAGAAGGGAAGGGAAGCATTCATCAGGGAACTCCACAGCGAGCACCCAGGCATCGTGCTAATGAAGGCCATTGCCCGGTCACATGTATGGTGGCCGGGAATTGACTCAGACCTGGTACACTGTGTTCGCAGGTGCACGACATGTGCCCAGCTGGGCAATGCCCCCAGGGAGGCCCCACTCAGCCCATGGCCCTGGCCCACCAGGCCATGGTCACGTATTCATGTAGACTACGCGGGACCGTTCATGGGAAAAATGTTCCTCATTGTTATTGATGCTTACTCGAAATGGATCGAGTACATCATATTGAATTTGTGCACGACATCTACCACTGTGGAGAGTCTGCGTGCGGTCTTTGCGACCCACGGCTTGCCGGACATCCTGGTTAGCGACAACGGCCCGTGTTTCACTAGCTATGAATTCCGGGGGTTCATGACGGGTAATGGCATCAAACATGTCAGGACGGCACCATTCAAGCTGGCTTCCAATGGCCAGGCGGAACGTGTGGTCCAAATCATAAAACAGGACATGCTCCGGATTCAAGGACCCTTCCTTCAATGCCGCCTATCGCGCCTCCTGCTGGCCTATAGGTTCCGACCGCATTCACTCACGGGAGTCCCGCCCGCGGAACTACTCATGAAACGTACACTTAAAACTCGGCTGTCCCTCATTCATCCAGTCCTGTCAGACATTGTTGAGGGCAAGCGCCAGTCCCAAAATGAGTGCCATGACCATAACTCAAAGGGGAGATGTCTAGAAATCGATGACCCTGTATTTGTTCTTAATCACTCTTTGGGGCCCAAGTGGCTTGAGGGTACTCTAATTGGCAAAGAGCGGAATAGGGTCATAGTGGTCAGACTTAACAATGGACAGATATGCCGCAAGCATCTGGACCAAGTAAAAAAAAGGGTCAGCATGGACACTGAGGAACGTGAGGAAGATCATGAGATGTTGCCCACACCACCACCAGTGAACGAACAACAAGAACATTCAACAGCATGCACAGTCCCTGCGGCCAGCCCGGACAAGCCAGAATCACCACAGTGACAGTGACTCATGCCAAGGCTCAACAACCAGAGCCCCAACTGCGGCGCTCCACGAGAAAGCGTCGACCGCCTGAAAGACTCAATCTTTGACCCCATAAGACGTTGGGGGGGAGGTGATGTATGTAACCTTCATGTAACTGTAACCTTCATGTAACAACACTGCATACTGTATACACCTAAGAAATGCACACCTTGACCACAGGGGGTGAACTTGCGGGAGACATTCCTCACCTGGTCATCCAGGTATATAAAGGGAGGTCCCACACAGGGTCAGCACTCCTTGGTCCTGTGAATAAAGGTTCGGGTCACAGAGTGACCTTGTCTGCAGAATGTGCCTTGTGTGAATTTATAGTAGTGTGTAAGGACATTACATTCATTTTATACTGTTCTGTGTTGGAGGCGTGCAGAGGCACGTTTCCTCTGAAAATGTGTAACGGGAAGGAGTCAGTACCTTGGTTACATCGCAGAATAATAGCTGATCTTTTCTTACTGCGTCTCTATTTTTTTTTCTGAATATTTTTTCTTCAACAGTGAGTCTGTTTGGAACTGGTTTCCAGGAGTTGCTGAGCCTGAAGATGGAGCATAGGTGATCAATGGAATACCGAGATGTCACGTGAATCCTGATATTCCTGCTTGTTGTAAATTAAATTCCTTTACTTTCACCCAGCCAGTTTTCTGAGAATCCTTGACATAATGATTTAAAAATAAATATTTACAAACTCAACAGAAGAAACAAAAAAGATGTTCATAATTCCTCTCTTGTGAGTTAATTCAGGGACACTGCTCCACAGTGCCAGTCCCTCACTGGGGCATCCTCCACAGTGCCAGTCCATCACTGGGGCACCCTACACAGTGCCAGTCCCTCACTGGGGCATCCTCCACAGTGCCAGTCCATCACTGGTGCACCCTACACAGTGCCAGTCCCTCACTGGGGCATCCTCCACAGTGCCAGTCCATCACTGGGGCACCCTACACAGTGCCAGTCCATCACTGGGGCACCCTCCAGTGCCAGTCCCTCACTGGGGCACCCTCCACAGTGCCAATCCCTCACTGGGGCACCCTCCACAGTGCCAGTCACTCACTGGGGCACCCTCCACAGTGCCAGTCCCTCACTGGGGCACCCTCCAGTGCCAGTCCCTCACTGGGGCACCCTCCAGTGCCAGACCCTCACTGGGGCACTCTACACAGTGCCAATCCCTCACTGGGGCACCCTCCACAGTGCCAATCCCTCACTGGGGCACCCTCCAGTGCCAGTCCCTCACTGGGGCACCCTCCACAGTACCAGTCCCTCACTGGGGCACCCTCCAGTGCCAGTCTCTCACTAGGGCACCCTCCACAGTGCCAGTCCCTCACTGGGGCACCCTCCAGTGCCAGTCTCTCATTGGGGCACCCACCACAGTGCCAGTCCCTCACTGGGGCACCCACCACAGCGCTAGTCCTCCTTTGGTACTTCATTCATTTGATGCCTAACAGTAACAGCCAGCCAGTTGTTTAACTGTGCAGGACATCACAGCTTAGATGGACTCTGTCCACACATACACACTCCTAATATGGACTGATTAAGGAGCAGAAACCCTCCATTTTCCCCTCCATAACCCAGTGCACTGTGGCTGTAGCACAGCCCACATAAGATTAGCAATTCGACACACCCAGTGATTGAACCTGTGACCATGCATCTCAGTGATGAAGTCATCAAGATGGTTATATTTGTATTGAGCTGCTGGTAGTAAGGCTCCTTTCAGCAGATGAGATCCGTTTCATAGACTCATCGAAGAATCAGAGAATGATACAGCACAGAAGGAAACATTTCAGCCCATTGGGCCTGTGGCATCTCTTTGGTTGAACTGTCCAATTAGTCCCACTCCACTGCCCTTTCCCCATAACCCTGTAAATGTTTCCCCTTCAAGTATTAAGCCAATTCCCTTTTTAAAGTTACTATTGAATCTGCTTCCACCGCCCTTTCAGGCAGTGCGTTCCAGATCACAACAACTCGCTGCGTAAACAAAAATTCCCTCATGCTGCCTCTGGTTCTTTTGCCAATTAACTTAAATCTGTATCCTCGGGTTACCAAATCTCTTTGCCACTGGAAACAGCTTCTCCTTATATACTCTATCAAAACCCCTCATGATTTTTAACAACTCTATCTATTATGTATGTAAACTTTGTAATAGTGTAAGATTTTCCACCAGGGGCACACCTGTTGGAGATCCAAGGGTCACCTGCACACCTCGTGCAAGCAAGTATTAAAGGTTGTCTGCCAGGCTGCTTCCTCACTCTGGAGTTACATTAAAGAGATCATGGTCACAACAGTTTGAGCTTACAATCTTGTGGAGTTATTCTGAACATAACAATTGGCGACGAGTAACATCATGAACTTTCACGGGGTTATGGCTGCCGTTGGTATTCTTGAGAGATTTGTTGAGGGTGATGATTGGGAAGCCTTTGTTGAGCGTCTTGACCAGTACTTCGTGACCAATGAGTTGGATACGGACAGTAAGACGGTCAAGTGCAGGGCGATTCTCCTCACCGTTTGTGGGTCCACAATATATGGCCTCATCAAAAATCTGCTAGCACTGACGAAACCAACGGACAAGACATATGCAGAGTTGTGCACGCTGGTTCAGGAACATCTCAAGCCGAAGGAGAGCATCTTAATGGCCAGGTATCGCTTTTATAAGCACCATCGCTCCGAGGGCCAAAAAGTGGTGAGCTATGTCACTGACCTAAGATGCCTTGCGGGACCATGCGAATTTGCTGGATTTTTGGGGGAAATGTTGTGGGACTTTTTCATGCTTCGAATCGGCACGAGGTCATTCTTCGCAAACTGCTGTCTGTCGAATCCCTAGATCTGAGCGAGGCCATCACGATAGCCCAGGCTTTCATGTCCACGAACGATAACACTAAACAGATATCTTCTCAGCATCGAAACTCACCGACAAGTACTGTGCATAAAATAACGCCTTCAGCAGACAGAACTGTACATGGTAGGGCCTACAAGCCCACAGAGGCCAGACCTAGGATGACTCAGAGTCCGCCGTGGGGCGTGAATGCGAATCCATTAACACCATGTTGCCGCTGCGTGTACAAAGGCTGTGGAACAATGGGGTACCTCCAGCGAATGTGCAGACGTGCTGCGACTCACCACATGGCAGAATCGGCAGAAGATGACCGATCCGGCGTGGATCACGCTGAACGAGTAAGAGAGGCAACTCAACCCGAGGCTGAAGAGGAAGTGTATGGGGTACACACCTTCACCACCAAAAGCCCTCCGATAATGTAAAAAGTCAAATTAAACGGCATTCCAGTTTCCATGGAATTGGACACGGGGACGAGTCAGTCAATTATGAGCCAGAAGGCTTTTGAGAAACTGTGGGGCAACAAGGCACAAAGGCCAAAACTAAGCCCGATTCACACAAAGCTGCGCACTTACACCAAAGAGCTCATACCAGTCATTGGCAGTGCGGCAGTGAAGGTATCGTACGATGGAGCTGTGCATGATTTACCACTATGGATTGTACCAGGCGATGGCCCAACACTGTTCGGCAGAAGCTGGCTAGGAAAGATCCGATGGAACTGGGACAACATCAAAGCACTGTCTTTGGTGGATGACGCCTCGTGCGCTCAAGTGCTAAACAAATTTCCATCGCTATTTGAGCCAGGCATCGGCAACTTCATAGGCGCCAAAGTGCAGATCCATCTAGTCCCTGATGCACGGCCCGTTCATCACAAGGCCCAAGCGGTTCCATATATGAAGTGGGAGAAAGTCGAGATCGAACTGGACAGACTTCAATGAGAGGGAATTATATCACCAGTCGAGTTCAACGAGTGGGCCAATCCAATTATTCCGGTGTTGAAAAGCGATGGCATGGTCAGAATCTGCGGAGACTACAAAGTAACGATCAACCAAGTCTCGTTACAGGATCAGTATCCACTACCCAAAGCGGAGGACCTGTTCGCAACGTTAGCAGAGGGGAAGTCGTTCACCAAGCTGAATCTTACCTCTGCTTACATGACACAGGAGCTGGCTGAATCTTTGAAAAGATTGATGTGCATCAACACGCACAAAGGACTGTTCATATATCACAGGTGCCCTTTTGGGATTCGCTCGGCTGCTGCCATCTTCCAGAGGAACATGGAGAGTCTGCTGAAATCGGTTCCGTGCACCGTTATGTTTCAAGATGACATCCTGATCACCGGTCGTGACACACCAAACACCTGTACAACCTGGAAGAGGTTCTAAAGCGACTGGACAGAGTGGGACTCAGGCTGAAACGCTCCAAGTGTGTTTTCTTGGCACCAGAGGTCGAATTTTTTGGGAGAAAGATTGCGGCAGATGGCATCAGACCCACGGACTCTAAGATGGAGGCCATCAAGAATGCACCCAGACTACAGAATGTGATGGAGCTGCGTTCGTTCCTGGGACTCCTCAACTATTTTGGTAACTTTCTACCCGGGTTGGGCACTTTTACATTTACCTTTACATTTATTGCTATGTAAAGGTGATGACTGGGTTTGGGATAAATCTGAAGAGACAGCCTTCAATAAGGCCAGAAATCTGCTATGTTCTAACAAGTTACTTGTATTGTAAACGTTTAGTACTAGCTTGTGATGCATCTTTGTACGGGATCGGTTGTGTGTTACAGCAAGCTAATATGTCAGGCAAACTGCAACCGGTTGCATATGTGTTCAGAAGCTTATCTAAGGCTGAAAGAGCCTACAGTATGGTTGAGGAAGAAGCATTAGCATGCATATATTCGGGGTTAAGAAAATGCACCAATACCTATTTCAAGCTCGAAACTGACCACAACCTGCTCATTTCGCTGTTTTCAGAAAGCAAAGGTATTAACACCAATGCTTTGTCCCGCATCCAAAGATGGGCACTAACATTATCTGCGTATGACTTTGTAATCCGCCACAGACCAGGCACTGAGAACTGTGCTGATGCCCTCAGTCGGTTACCATTGCCCACCACCGGGGTGGAAATGGTGCAACCTGCAGACTTGCTTCTTGTAATGGATGTTTTTGAGAGCGACGGGTCACCCGTCATGGTTTGCCAGATCAGGACCTGGACTAGCCAGGACCCTGTGCTATCATTAGTAAAAAAACTGCGTCCTTAATGGGAGCTGGTCGGCTGTTCCCGGGGAAATGCAAAATGGAATTAAGCCATTTTACCGATGCAAGGATGAAATGTCCATCCAATTGGATTGTCTCCTATGGGGGAATCGCGTGGTTTTGCCAAAAAAAGGCAGAGAAACATTTATACGCGACCTACACAGTACCCACCCAGGCATAATCATGATGAAGGCTATCGCTAGGTCGCACATTTGGTGGCCCGGCATTGACCCAGAATTGGAGTCATGCGTACACCAATGTAACACTTGCTCACAGTTGAGCAATGCACCAAGGGAGGCCCCATTGAGTCTGTGGTCATGGCCCTCCAAACTGTGGTCCAGGGTCCACGTAGATTTTGCTGGACCCTTTCTAGGAAAGATGTTCCTAGTAGCAGTAAACGCTTACTCTAAATGGATTGAATGTGTAATAATGTCATCAAGTACGTCCACTGCCACCATTGAAAGCCTCCGGGCCATGTTCACCACCCATGGTTTGCCCGACATCCTTGTTAGTGACAATGGACCATGTTTCACCTGCTCGGAAATCAACGAGTTCATGACCCACAATGGCATCAAGCATGACAGGTCTGCCCTGTTTAAGCCCGCATCCAATGGTCAAGCGGAACGGGCAGTTCAAACTATCAAGCAGAGCCTGAAATGTGTGACAGACGGTTCCCTGCAGACCCGGTTATCCCAGGTTCTGCTCACCTACCGGACGCGACCACACATGCTTATCGGGGTTTCCCCCGGCAGAATTGTTAATGAAGAGAGCACTCAAAACGAGGCTCTCCTTAGTCCACCTGGATCTCAATGATCATGTAGAAACCCGGCATCACCGGCATAACGTGTACCACGATCACGCGGCTGTATCACGTGACATTGAGATCAATGACCCTGTATTTGTTCTTAATTACAGTCATGGTCCCAAATGGGTTGCTGGCACTGTGTTAGCCAAGGAGGGGAATAGAGTGTTTGTTGTCAAACTTCTGAACAGACAAACGTGCAGAAAGCATTTGGATCAGACCAAACTGCGATTCACTGTCGACCAAGAACAGTTTGAAGAGGACATTACCATCATTGATCCACCAACACACACCCAACCAGCAATCGACCTCGCGGTCAATCACGAGGATGAACCCACCGTGCCCGACAGTCCGATCAGACCAGCCGCACTGTGGTGCAGCAATGATCCGACCAACTCACCCATGCCAGGACTTTAACTCAGGCGATCAACCCGAGAACGTAGAGCCCCGGATCGCCTCAACTTGTAAATAAATTGTAACCGAGACTTTGGGGGGATTGATGTTATGTATGTAAACTTTGTAATAGTGTAAGACTTGCCACCAGGGGGCGCACCTGTTGGAGACCCAAGGGTCACCTGCACACCTCGTGCGAGCAAGTATAAAAGCTTGTCTGCCATGCTGCTTTGGCACTCTGGAGTTTGATTAAAGAAACTACGGTCACATCAGTTTGAGCTTACAGCATACAGTCTTGTGGAGTTATTCTGAACAGAACACTATCACATATCCCCTTAATCTTCTCTGCTCTCCAATCTATTCAAATAACTGAAGTCCCCCATCCCTGGTCATCATCATCATCAAAGGCAGTCCCTCGGAATCAAGGAAGACTTGCTTCCGCTCCTGAAGTGAGTTCTTTGGTGGTTGAACAATCCAATACGAGAGCCACAGACTGTCACAGGTGGGACAGATACTCGTTGAGGGAAGGTGTGGGTGGGACAGGTTTGCCGCACGCTCTTTCCGCTGTCTGCGCTTGATTTCTGCATGCTTTCGGCGTTGAGACTCGAGGTGCTCAGCGCCCTCTCGGATGCACCTCCTCCACTTAGGGCGGTCTTGGGCCAGGGTCTCCCAGATGTCAGTGGGGATGTTGCACTTTATCAGGGAGGCTTTGAGGGTGTCCTTGTAGTGTTTCCGCTGCCCACATTTGGCTCGTTGGCCATATAGGAGCTCCGAGTAGAGCGCTTGCTTTGGGAGTCTCGTGTCTGGCATGCGGACTATGTGGCCTGCCCAGCGGAGCTGATCAAGTGTGGTCAATGCTGGAGATGTTAGCCTGAATGAGGACGCTGATGTTGGTGCGCCTGTCCTCCCAGGGGATTTGTCGGATATTGCGGAGACATCGTTGGTGATATTTCTCCAGCAACTTGAGGTGTCTACTGTACATGGTCCATGTTTCTGAGCCATACAGGAGAGCGGGTATTACTACAGCCCTGTAGACAATGAGCTTGATGGCAGTTTGGAGGGCCTGGTCTTCAAACACTCTTTTCCTCAGACGACCGAAGGCTGCACTGGCGCATTGGAGACGGTGTTGGATCTTGTCGTCTATGCCTGCTCTTGTTGGTCGGTGGCTCCCGAGATATGGGAAGTGGTCCACGGTGTCCAGGGCTGCACCGTGGATCTTGATGACTGGGGGGCAGTGCTGTGCGTTGAGGACAGGCTGGTGGAGGACCTTTGTCTTACGGATGTTTAACATCAGGCCTATGCTTTCGTACGCCTCAGTAAATACGTCGACTATGTCCTGTAGTGCAGCCTCTGAATGTGCGCAGACGCAGGCGTCATCCGCGTACTGTAGCTCGACGACAGAGGTTGGGGTGGTCTCGGACCTGGTCTGGAGACAGCGAAGGTTGAACAAGTTCCCACTGGTTCTATAGTTTAGTTTCACTCCAGCGGGGAGTTTGTTGACTGTGAGGTGGAGCATGGCAGCGAGGAAGATTGAAAAGAGGGTTGGGGTGATAACACAGCTCTGCTTGACCCCGGTCCGGACGTGGATTGGGTCTGTGATGGATCCATTGGTAAGGATCACGGCCTGCATGTCGTCGTGGAGCAGGCGGAGGATGGTGACGAACTTTTGGGGGCATCCGAAACGGAGGAGGACATTCCATAGACCCTCGCGGTTGACAGTGTCAAAGGCCTTTGTAAGGTCGAAGAAGGCCATGTGTAAGGGCTGGCGCTGTTCCCTGCATTTTTCCTGCAGCTGCCGCGCTGCAAAAATCATGCCCTCTAGGGGACAAAATCCGCACTGCGACTCCGGGAGGAGCTCCTAGGCCACGGGGAGAAGACGATTGAGGAGAACTCTAGCGCCGACTTTCCCAGTGGCTGATAGCAGGGAGATTCCTCTGTAGTTGCCGCAGTAAGACTTGTCCCCTTTTTTAAAGATTGTCATGATTACTGCATCTCTGAGATCCCCTGGCAGGCTCTCCTCCCTCCAGATGAGGGAGATGAGGTCGTGTATTCGCGCCAACAGTGCCTCTCCACCTAACTTCAGTGCCTCAGCAGGGATTCTGTCCGCACCTGTAGCCTTGTTGTTTTTGAGCAGTCTTATGGCTTTTTCTACCTCGTGCAGTGTTGGGGACTCACTGAGGTGGTGGCGGGTAGCATGCTGCAGGATGGAGTCGAGAACTGATGTGCGAGGATTCTTCATTGCAGTCAAGACCACCTACGGGCCCAACACCCAAGGCCCCACCCCACTGCTGGCCAAGAACGGGGAAACATTCATCAAGGACACCGAGGTAGTCAGGGCCCACTGGAAGGAGCACTTCGAAGATCTCCTCAATCGAGACTCTGCCCATCTCTGGTACCATTCTAGTAAATCTCTGCACCCTCTCCAAGGCCTTGACATCCTTCTTAAAGTGCAATGCCCAGAACTGGCCACAATACTCCAGCTGGGGCCGAACCAGCGTTTTATAAAGGTTTAGCATGATTTCCTTGCTTTTGTACTCTTTTCCACTATTTATAAAGCCTAGTATCCCATGAGGTTCTAAAATGGCTGCGGTAGCGAGTGGCCTGGCTTTGCCAGTTCTCCAATGAAATGGTCGCTGATTCCCGACTCCAGATTTGTCATGTATCTTACATTATTATATATAACTGTATCCTAACATGCTATACATGACTGTAATAAGATATGACCTGTAACCACCAGCATACCTTACCACCAGGGGTGCACTTGCAAGAGACAGGTATATAAGGACAGGTCTCAGGCAAGTGCAGCATTCCAGAGCTGTGAAATAAAGGTGCAGGTCCAGAGTGACCTTGACTTCACTACATGCCTCGTGTGAATCTGTACTGAGGGGACAGGACGGGAGCTCGAGTACCAGCGGCAGTTGGCGAGAGGTGGGAGCGGCGTCGGAGCGGCCTATAAAAGGCGTACCGGTGCAGCTACAGCGGGAGAGAAAGCAAAATAGAAGTAGAAAGGAATCAAAAGGTGACGACACAGCCAATGGGGTAAGTGATTGGCTGGTGATTGGTGAGTAGCTTTTCTTTTTATTTTTTATATCAGTAAGTGAACTGTAACATTGTTATTACCAATTTAAGGGTATCTAAGGGTTAAGGCATGGCAGGAGAGCTCGGTCACGTGATATGCTCCTCCTGTACCATGTGGGAACTCAGGGACACTTCCGGTGTCCCTGACGACTACGTGTGTGAGATGTGTATCCGTCTCGAGCTCCTGACGGTCCGCGTTACGGAATTGGAGCTGAGGTGGATTCACTCTGGAGCATCCACGATGCTGAGAACGACGTGAGTATCACGTGTAGTGAGTTGGTCTTACCGCAGGAGAAGGGTCCACAGCCAGATAGGGAATGGAAGACCAGCAAGAAGAGCAGTGCAAGGAAGGTAGTGCAGGGGTCCCCTGTGGTCATCCCCCTGCAAAACAGATACACCGTTTTGAGTACTGTTGGGGGGATGACTCATCAGGGGAGGGCAGCAGCAGCCAAGTTCATGGCACCATAGGTGGCTCTGCTGCACAGGAGGGCAGGAAAAAGAGTGGGAGCGCGATAGTGATAGGGGATTCAATGGTGAGGGGAATAGATAGGCGTTTCTGCGGCCGCAACCGAGCCTCCAGGATGGTATGTTGCCTCTCTGGTGCAAGGGTCAAGGATGTCTCGGAGCGGGTGCAGGACATTCTGAAATGGGAGGGAGAACAGCCAGTTGTCGTGGTGCACATTGGTATCAACGACATAGGTAAAAAAAGGGATGAGGTCCTACGAAACGAATTTAAGGAGCTAGGAGCTAAATTAAAAAGTAGGACCTCAAAAGTAGTAATCTCGGGATTGCTACCAGTGCCACGTGCTAGTCAGAGTAGGAATTGCAGGATAGCGCAGATGAATACGTGGCTTGAGCAGTGGTGCAGCAGGGAGGGATTCAAATTCCTGGGGCATTGGAACCGGTTCTGGGGGAGGTGGGACCAGTACAAACCGGACGGTCTGCACCTGGGCAGGACCGGAACCAATGTCCGAGGGGGAGTGTTTGCTAGTGCTGTTGGGGAGGAGTTAAACTAATATGGCAGGGGGATGGGAACCAATGCAGGGAGACAGAGACAAAAGGGAGGCAGAGGCAGGAGACGGAGGGGAGATGGGGGGGGGAGGGTGGGGGGCGGAGAGGCCCGGGGCGGAGAACAGGAAGGGCCACTGTGCGGCAGAATTCTAAAAGGACAAAGGGTGTTAAAAAAACAAGCCTGAAGGCTTTGTGTCTTAATGCAAGGAGTATCCACAATAAGGTGGATGAATTAACTGTGCAAATAGATGTTAACAAATATGATGTGATTGGGATTACGGAGACGTGGCTCCAGGATGATCAGGGCTGGGAACTCAACATCCAGGGGTATTCAACATTCAGGAAGGATAGAATAAAAGGAAAAGGAGGTGGGGTAGCATTGTTGGTTAAAGAGGAGATTAATGCAATAGTTAGGAAAGACATTAGCTTGGATGATGTGGAATCTATATGGGTAGAGCTGCAGAACACTAAAGGGCAAAAAACGTTAGTGGGAGTTGTGTACAGACCTCCAAACAGTAGTAGTGATGTTGGGGAGGGCATCAAACAGGAAATTAGGGGTGCATGCAATAAAGGTGCAGCAGTTATAATGGGTGACTTTAATATGCACATAGATTGGGCTAGCCAAACTGGAAGCAATAAGGTGGAGGAGGATTTCCTGGAGTGCATAAGGGATGGTTTTCTAGACCAATATGTCGAGGAACCAACTAGGGAGGAGGCCATCTTGGACTGGGTGTTGTGTAATGAGAGAGGACTAATTAGCATTCTCATTGTGCGAAGCCCCTTGGGGAAGAGTGACCATAATATGGTGGAATTCTGCATTAGGATGGAGAATGATACAGTTAATTCAGAGACCATGGTCCAGAACTTAAAGAAGGTTAACTTTGAAGATATGAGGCGTGAATTGGCTAGGATAGATTGGCGAATGATACTTAAGGGGTTGACTGTGGATGGGCAATGGCAGACATTTAGAGACCGCATGGATGAATTACAACAATTGTACATTCCTGTCTGGCGTAAAAATAAAAAAGGGAAGGTGGCTCAACCGTAGCTATCAAGGGAAATCAGGGATAGTATTAAAGCCAAGGAAGTGGCATACAAATTGGCCAGAAATAGCAGCGAACCTGGGGACTGGGAGAAATTTAGAACTCAGCAGAGGAGGACAAAGGGTTTGATTAGGGCAGGGAAAATGGAGTACGAGAAGAAGCTTGCAGGGAACATTAAGGCAGATTGCAGAAGTTTCTATAGGTATGTAAAGAGAAAAAGGTTAGTAAAGACAAACGTAGGTCTCCTGCAGTCAGAATCAGGGGAAGTCATAACGGGGAACAAAGAAATGGCAGACCAATTGAACAAGTACTTTGGTTCAGTATTCACTAAGGAGGACACAAACAACCTTCCGGATATAAAAGGGGTCAGAGGGTCTAGTAGGGAGGAGGAACTGAGGGAAATCTTTATTAGTCGGGAAACTGTGTTGGGGAAATTGATGGGATTGAAGGCCGATAAATCCCCAGGGCCTGATGAACTGCATCCCAGAGTACTTAAGGAGGTGGCCTTGGATATAGCGGATGCATTGATAGTCATTTTCCAACATTCCATTGACTCTGGATCAGTTCCTATCGAGTGGAGGGTAGCCAATGTAACCCCACTTTTTAAAAAAGGAGGGAGAGAGAAAACAGGGAATTATAGACCGGTCAGCCTGACCTCAGTAATGGGTAAAATGATGGAATCAATTATTAAGGATGTCATAGCAGCGCATTTGGAAAATGGTGACATGATAGGTCCAAGTCAGCATGGATTTGTGAAGGGGAAATCATGCTTGACAAATCTTCTGGAATTTTTTGAGGATATATCCAGTAAAGTGGACAAAGGAGAACCAGTTGATGTGGTATATTTGGACTTTCAGAAGGCTTTCGACAAGGTCCCACACAAGAGATTAATGTGCAAAGTTAAAGCACATGGGGTTGTGGGTAGTGTGCTGACGTGGATTGAGAACTGGTTGTCAGACAGGAAGCAAAGAGTAGGAGTAAATGGGTACTTTTCAGAATGGCAGGCAGTGACTAGTGGGGTTCCGCAAGGTTCTGTGCTGGGGCCCCAGCTGTTTACATTGTACATTAATGATTTAGACGAGGGGATGAAATGTAGTATCTCCAAATTTGCGGACGACACTAAGTTGGGTGGCAGTGTGAGCTGCGAGGAGGATGCTATGAGGCTGCAGAGTGACTTGGATAGGTTAGGTGAGTGGGCAAATGCATGGCAGATGAAGTATAATGTGGATAAATGTGAGGTTATCCACTTTGGTGGTAAAAACAGAGAGGCAGACTATTATCTGAATGGTGACAGATTAAGAAAAGGGGAGGTGCAACGAGACCTGGGTGTCATGGTACATCAGTCATTGAAGGTTGGCATGCAGGTACAGCAGGCGGTTAAGAAAGCAAATGGCATATTGGCCTTCATAGCGAGGGGATTTGAGTACAGGGGCAGGAAGGTGTTGCTACAGTTGTACAGGGCCTTGGTGAGGCCACACCTGGAGTATTGTGTACAATTTTGGTCTCCTAACTTGAGGAAGGACATTCTTGCTATTGAGGGAGTGCAGCGAAGATTCACCAGACTAATTCCCGGGATGGTGGGACTGACCTATCAAGAAAGACTGGATCAACTGGGCTTGTATTCACTGGAGTTCAGAAGAATGAGAGGGGACCTCATAGAAACGTTTAAAATTCTGACGGGTTTAGACAGGTTAGATGCAGGAAGAATGTTCCCAATGTTGGGGAAGTCCAGAACCAGGGGTCACAGTCTAAGGATAAGGGGTAAGCCATTTAGGACCGAGATGAGGAGAAACTTCTTCACCCAGAGAGTGGTGAACCTGTGAAATTCTCTGCCACAGAAAGTGGTTGGGGCCAATTCACTAAATATATTCAAAAGGGAGTTAGATGAAGTCCTTACTACTCGGGGGATCAAGTGGTATGGCGAGAAAGCAGGAAGGGGGTACTGAAGTTTCATGTTCAGCCATGAACTCATTGAATGGCGGTGCAGGCTAGAAGGGCTGAATGGCCTGCTCCTGCACCTATTTTCTATGTTTCTATGTTTTCTATGTTTACAGTGCCGACGAGTTACGGGATTACAGAATCCACAGAATGGTGAACAATGGAAGTACAATGCGGGAGACAATTGGGAGGACTTTATAGAAAGGCTCCAGCAAAGCTTTGTAACCAAAGACTGGTTAGGCGACGATAAGGCAGACAAGAGAAGAGCCCATCTCTTGACCAGCTGTGGTTCGAAAACATACGCTTTCATGAAGGATCTGCTGGCACCCGAGAAACCAGCAAGCAAGTCGTTTGAAGAATTGAGCACACTGGTAAGAGACCACCTGAAGCCAGCGAGCAGCCTACACATGGCCAGACACAGGTTCTACAACTACAGACGCTGTGTGGGCTCAAGCACACCCGACTTCGTGGCGGAACTTCGGAGGTTGGCTAGTTTATGTGAGTTCTCCGATGAACTGAGGAGAGAAATGCTGAGAGACATTTTCATTGAAAGAATAGGCCACGCAGGCATATTCCGAAAGCTCATAGAGACCAAGAACCTGACCTTAGAGGCAGCAGCACTGGTTGCACAGACATTCTTGGTAGGGGAAGAAGAAACGAGGTTGATTTACAATGCAGGTACGACAACTAACGAAATATCGGAACAAGAAGTTCACAGCACCAAACAAGCTGCTACCCCCACACACGGACAAAACCGGGAGAACAGGCAGTGGCGCCAGAAGCCATAAAGGGCCACAGGAACGGCCGTTCACACCTCATCAACCCACAATGCGAGCAATCAACTACAAACTGAGAGAAGCTCAAGAGATCAGCCAGACGCAGCTCATTCTTTGGGAACACTTTGAACAATGGAACCGGTCTGTGCTGGAGGTGTGGGGGTGGGCACTCATCAAGGGGATGTCGATTTCAGCAGGCTGTTTGCAGGAACTGTGAATATACAGGGCATTTGGCCCGCATGTGCAAAAAAACGGCAGCTCGGCTGGTATACGAATCGGACGGGTCGGAAAGCGGACCAGAAGACGGTGGGGACAGTACCCGGGACACCGATGTACAGCAGGTCAACACGATCAATGGCCACTGCTCCTACAACAGGATGCCTCCTATAATGATGAGGGTCCTACTCAATGGGATACCTGTCAACATGGAGCTGGATACGGGAGCGAGTCAATCTCTCATGGGCGCTCAACAATTTGAACAAAGAGACAGACCAAAACTCACAAGGGTCGACACCAAACTAAGGACCTATACCAAAGAAATCATACTAGTCCTCGGCAGCGCCATGCTCTCTGTCACACACAAAGGGACAGTGAACCGACTTCCCCTGTGGATTGTCCCCGGAGACCCCCCAGCACTGCTGGGGAGAAGCTGGCTGGCAAAACTAAACTGGAAATGGGATGATGTCCATGCCATGTCATTAGAGGAACGGACCTCCTGCTCAACAGTTATAAAGCGATTTGAACATCTCTTTCAGGCAGGTGTGGGCACTTTCAAAGGGGCCAAAGTCAAAATCTATATCACACAGGATGCTAGACCGGTCCATCACAAGGCCAGAGCTGTACCCTATGTGATGAGGGAAAAGATTGAACACGAACTAGACAGGCTTCTGCGGGAAGGCATTATATCACCTGTGGAATTTAGCGACTGGGCAAGTCCCTTCGTCCCAGTCATGAAGCCTGATGGATCCGTACGAATCTGTGGGGACTACAAATCTACCATAAACAGAGTCTCCCTACAGGACCAGTACCCGCTGCCCAGAGCGGAGGACTTATTTGCCACATTGGCTGGAATTGACCGAGGAATCCAAGCTACTCACCATCATCAACACACATCGAGACATTTTCATGTACAATCGATGCCCATTCGGCATCAGGTTGGCAGCTGCCATATTCCAGCGCAACATGGAGAGTCTGCTCAAGTCGATCCCGGGGACGGCTGTATTTCAAGACGACATACTTAGCACGGGCAGCGACTCCGACTCCCATCTCTGTAATTTGGAGGAAGTACTAAAGCGGTTGGATCGGGTAGGCCTACGAGTTAAGAAATCCAAGTGCCTGTTTCTCGCACCCGAGGTTGAATTTTTGGGCAGAAGGATTGCCGCTGATGGAATCCGCCCAACAGAGTCCAAAACAGAAGCAATTCGCCTGGCACCCAGGCCCCGGAATGTCTCAGAACTGCGTGCCTTTCTCGGGCTACTCAATTACTTTGGGAACTTTATGCAGAACTTAAGCACGCTGCTGGAGCCTCTCCACGTGCTACTCAGGAAGGGGTGCGATTGGTTTTGGGGGGACGCCCAGGAACGCGCCTTCAATAAGGCACGCAACCTTCTGTGTTCCAACAGTGTTTTGATTTTCTTTGATCCAGGTAAAAAGCTAGTTCTCACATGCGATGCGTTAGCGTATGGTGTCGGGTGCGTTTTGCAACATGTCAATAGTGCGGGCAAATTACAACCCATAGCTTATGCCTCCAGGTCACTTTTGCGGGCGGAGCGCGGGTACGGAATGGTAGAGAAGGAGGCACTCGCGTGCGTGTACGGTGTCAAAAAGATGCACCAATACCTTTTCGGGGCCAAGTTCGCGTTAGAAACCGACCACAAGCCCCTCACGTCCCTCCTATCCGAGAGCAAGGCAATAAACGCCAATTCCTCGGCGCGAATTCAACGGTGGGCACTCAAGCTGGCGTCCTACGACTATACCATAAGGCACAGACCAGGCACAGACAACTGTGCCGACGCGCTCAGCAGGCTACCCCTGGCAACCACGAAGGGTCTGATGAACAGGACTGTGAGATAGTCATGGCAATCAATGCCTTTAAGTCCACAGGTTCGCCCATGATGGCTCGCCAAATCAGAGCCTGGACGGCCAGCGACCCCACGTTGTCCTTAGTAAAAAGATGTGTCCTAACCAGTGACTGGGCAGAGGCTCGCGATGCCTGCCCTGAGGAATTAAAACCCTTTCACAGGCGCATGCATGAGCTATCACTACAAGCAGACTGCCTGATGTGGGTCAGCCGAGTAGTCATGCCTCTGCGAGGCAGAGAGGCATTTGTCCGGGAGCTCCACCGCGAGCACCCGGGGATCGTTCTCATGAAGGCCATAGCCAGATCCCACGTCTGGTGGCCTGGTATTGACGCGGACTTGGAGCTCTGCGTCCGAAGGTGCACCATTTGTGCCCAACTCAGCAATGCCCCCAGGGAGGCTCCACTGAGCCCCTGACCCTGGCCTACCAAAACGTGGTCGCGAGTGCACGTAGACTATGCGGGCCCATTCATGGGCAAAATGTTCCTCGTAGTTGTAGATGCATTTTCAAAGTGGATCGAATGCACCATTTTAAACTCGAGCACAACCTCCACCACTGTGGAGAGCCTCGCAACCATGTTTGCAACGCACGGAATCCCTGACATATTGGTCAGTGACAATGGTCCGTGCTTCACCAGCGCAGAATTCCAAGACTTTATAATTGACCACGGCATAAATCACGTCAAGACGGCACCGTTCAAGCCGGCCTCCAACGGCCAGGCGGAGAGAGCAGTGCAAATCATTAAACAAGGCATGCTTAAAATCCAAGGTCCCACGCTGCAGGGTCGCCTGTCGCGACTGCTGCTGGCATACAGATCTCGTCCACACTCATTGACTGGGATCCCCCCAGCGCAACTGTTGATGAAAAGGACTTTAAAAACAAGGCTCTCATTAATCCTCCCAGACATGCACGAAATCATTGAGGCAAAGCACCGTAAGCTGACTGAGTACCATGACAGAAATTCGAGGGGGAGATGGAATGAGATAGGGGACAAAGTGTTTGTACTAAACTATGGCAGGGGTCCCAAATGGCTTGCAGGGACAGTAACGGGCAAGGAAGGAAACAGGCTACTGGTAGTTCAAATGGACAATGGCAAAACCTGCCGGAGGCATGTAGACCAAGTCAAAAGCAGATTTACCAACAACACTGCGGAACCAGAGGCAGACTACAATGTGGAACTCGCACCACACCTGGTGGACAGACAGAGGGAACAACCTGAGGAAAGGGCAATCCCAACAGACAGCCCAGGTGAGTCAACAACAATCACACCAATCGAAACAGACAGCCCAGGTGAGATACCAGCAACCACACCCAAAGAAAAACAGACACCAAGGCAAACAACTGAACCACAACTCAGACGCTCCACGCGAGAGCGTAGACCACCTGAGAGACTGAACCTATAAAGACAATAAGACCTTGGGGGAGGGTGATGTCATGTATCTTACTATATATATAACTGTATCCTAACATGCTATACATGACTGTAATAAGATATGACCTGTAACCACCAGCATACCCTACCACCAGGGGTGCACTTGCAAGAGACAGGTATATAAGGACAGGTCTCAGGCAAGTGCAGCATTCCAGAGCTGTGAAATAAAGGTGCAGGTCCAGAGTGACCTTGACTTCACTACATGCCTCGTGTGAATCTGTACTGAGGGGACAGGACTTTACAAGATTGATCAGGACTGAGTGGATCAGTCAGATTCATGTTGCCACCACCTTGTGGGGATTGCGTGGGGAATTGTCAGCTGCTGAGTTGTTGAAGAGACTTTGATTTCAGCGGCTGAGTGTTGTCGAGAGGTGATGGTGGCTGGGCTCCCCCCACCCCACCCAACTTTTTCTATCAGTTACTTAGATTGTAATTTATTCAATGGGGCGCTGCCATCGATTGGTTTCACCCGGGCTGTTTCTGCATCACTTTGAAACTGACTTCATCGAGAGGTGGGCGCCGGAGAGACTGGAGTGCAGCATCACCCCCGGCAACCAAATTTTAATTTGATTTTAATGTCTAAAGTTTAATTTGTTTAAGTTGTCGGTTTTAGTGCCCCCCCCCCACACTTTTAGCCAGGGGTCACTTGTATAATTTGTGTTTCTAGTGACCTCAAAAAAAAAGCAGAACAAAAAAAAACAAGGGGGCACTTGAAAAGTGTTTGGAGTGTACACTCCCTCCCCTTTAATCAGGGGGTACTTGATTGCTGATACAACTAAAAAATAGTTGAAACTGACTTTTTACATCCGAGGCAGGGTGTCCCTGGAGATGGAGCACCCAGTGTCCACCGGTACGCTCGCGGCCTTCCGCAAGAGGTGGGCGCCGGAGGGACTAGAGTGTATCATCACCCCCAGCAACCAAATTTTAATTTGATCTGTTAGTGTCTAAAGTTTAATTTGTCTAGGTTTGCCGGTTTTAGTGTCCCCTTCTTTTAGCCAGGGGGCACTTGTATAATTTGTGTTTTTGTGCCCTCAAAAAAACAAAAAAAAGGGGCAGTTGAAAAGTGTTTGGAGAGTGCCCCCCCCCTTTAATCAGGGGGCACTTGATTAAAGTGCACAACTAAAATAGTTTAAACTGACTTTGTTATTGTTACTGATATTGATCACAGCTCCTGTCAATTTCTGATTTCTCTCTTCGTTGGTCAGAATTTTTGGTTTATTTCTGTAAAACTTGCTTCCAGACTTTTTTCAAACTGTCTCTTTATAGAATCTTCATTTATATTTATAGAATTTCAGAATGTACCTATTGACAGTTGGAACGACTCAGTGCATCTATTAACCGCTGACAACCGACAATCTGTTTTCTACTTGACCTCAACAAATACTTTCAATCATTGGCTCGGCTCCTGGCATCTACGGGTCATTGACGACATTAACTTTTTTCAAAATAGCTCAGATTATAAAGAATGATTTATCATTTAGTCATGCATTTGTAACATGTCCATGCCGTGTGCGTTTTGGCTGCCGCTCCAGACCTGAGTTACATCACTTCAATCCCTCACTTTGTCCTCATCGCCCTCCCCCAGCCTCATGCTTCCTTTCTCTGCCGTCATGTACTCTACCCTCACTGACCCCTATTCCCACTACTCATCATCCTCCTGCCACAGCTCAAGGCTCGACTCCCTGTTAAATCATTTCATAGCTTCCCTCTGTGCCCCTCTTGGCATCCTTGGAAAGGCCACCGAGGCACTCATCACTGCCTCCAAGCTCACAGCATCCCAAATAGCTCTATCTTACTCTCTCCCCACCTTAAGCACCTGCTGCAAGCTAGTCTCGCCATCCTCCCTGCCTCTCTGGCCTTTGCCAGTAAGTTATGTATCATTGCCCCTCTCTGCATGTCCCTTCACTTGTAAACAAGGGCCTTGCCATCCTTGACCTTATTGAGGATGATCAAATTGACATCTTGGCATTGACGGAGACATGGTTGAGGGGCGGTGATACCTTTCCCCTTAAGCTTCCCCACCTGGCTATACGTTCCACCATCTTCCACGCCCAAAGCACCGTGGTGGTGGTGTAGCCCATGTATGGGAATCGCACCTCGGTGTGTCTCCCTACTCCTCCTCCTCCTCCTTCGAGCATCTCACCTTGGTCCACCACTAAAATCCTCCTTCTATACCGCCCACCTAAATACCACACCAATTTTCTCAATCAGATATCTCTGCTTTCCCCCCTCTGCCTCTGCACCAAACGACTTCTCATCCTCGGTGATTTCAACCTACATCTCAACTTTCCTGCTCCCTCTCCTCCAAGTTCACTGCCCTCCTTTCCTCCCTTAATCTCTCCCTTTATGTCAACTCCCCCACCCATATGCACGGCCAACCCCTCGATCTTATCATCTCACATGTCTATCTCCTCTGTACCATCACTGATAAGGCAAAGTCTGACCATTTCTTTATATTACTCTCTATGTATATTCCCCTTCCCCCTCCTAAACCCACTTTTTGTATTCGCCCCTGGAAAACATAGAAACATAGAAAATAGGTGCAGGAGTAGGCCATTTGGCCTTTTGAGCCTGCACCACCATTCAATAAGATCATGGCTGATCTTTCACCTCAGTACCCCTTTCCCGCTTTCTCTCCAATTGTGATGAAAATAATCTATCTCATCTCGTCCTTCTGGACCTGTCTGCAGCCTTAGACATGGTTGACCACAAAATTCTGCTCCAACGCCTCTCCACCGTCATCGAGCTGGATGGGACTGCACTCTCCTGGTTTCATTCCCATCTTTCCAGCCATGACCATAGAATCACCTGCAGTGGCTTCTCTTCCCGATGCCGCTCTGTCGCCTCTGGTGTGTCCCAAGGATCTATCCTCGGCCCATTCTTATTTCTCAGCGACATGCTGCCCCTCGGTGACATCACCCAGCAACACAATGTGAGTTTTCACATATACGCTGAAGATATCCAGCTCGACCTCTCCTCCACTTCTCTCGAACCCTCCACCATCTCTATACTATCAGACTGCTTGTCCAAATCTAGCAGGGGATGAATAGAAATTGTCTTTGGTTCACGCCACAAACTCTGTTCCCATTCCACTGATTCGATCTCTCTCCCCGGCAACTGTCTAAGGCTGACCAAGTCTGTTCGCAACGTTGGTGTCATATCCGATCACATACGGGGCTTCCTAACTCATATCCGTTCCATCACTGAGACTGTCCATTTCCACCTTCGTAATATTGCCTGTCTCCGCCCTTCCCTCAGCTTATCTACTGCTGAAACCCTCATCCATGCCCTTATCACCTCTAGGTTTAACTATTCCAATGCGCTCCTGGTTGGCCTCCCTAGTTCTACCCTCCATAAACTTGAGGTCATTCAAAACTGCCACCCGTGTGCCAACTTGCATCTGTTTTCACAAAGGAAAGGGGCAATGCAGATACTGCTATCGAGGAGGAGTGTGATATTTTGGATGAAATAAATATAGTGAGAGAGGAAGTATTAAGGGGTTTAGCTGCTTTGAAAGTAGATAAGTCCCCAGGCCCGGATGATATGCATCCCAGGTTGTTGAGCGAAGTAAAAGAGGAAATAGCAGAGGCCTTGACCATCATTTTCCAGTCCTCTTTGGATATGGGCATGGTGCCGGAGGATTGGAGGACTGCTAATGTAGTACCCTTGTTTAAGAAGGGAAAAAGGGATAGGCCGAGCAATTACAGGCCTATCAGCCTAACGTCAGCGGTGGGAAAATTATTGGAAAAAATCTTGAAAGACAGGATAAATCTACATTTGGAAAGGCAAGGATTAATTAGGGACAGTCAGCATGGATTTGTTAAGGGAAGATCGTGTTTGACTAACCTGATTGAATTTTTTGAGGAGGTAACCAAGAGGGTCGATGAGGGTAGTGCGTACGATGTAGTATATATGGACTTTAGCAAGGCTTTTGATAAGGTCCCACATGGTAGACTCGTCATGAAGGTTAAAGCCCATGGGATCCAGGGCAAAGTGGCAAGTTGGATCCAAAATGGGCTTGGAGGTAGGAAGCAAAGGGTAATGGTTGATGGATGTTTTTGTGACTGGAAGGATGTTTCCAGTGGGGTTCCGCAGGGCTCAGTACTGGGTCCCTTGCTTTTTGTGGTATATATCAACGATTTAGATTTGAATATAGGAAGTATGATTAAGAAGTTTGCAGACGGCACTAAAATTGGCTGTGTGGTTGATAATGAAGAGGAAAGTCATGAGCTGTAGGAGGATATCAATCTACTGGTCAGGTGGGCAGAGCAGTGGCAAATGGAATTTAATTCAGAGAAGTGTGAGGTGATGCACTTGGGGAGGGCTAATAAGGAAAGGATATACACATTAAGCGGTAGGCCACTTAATAGTGTAGATGAACAAAGGGACCTTGGAGTGCTTGTCCATAGATCCCTGAAAGTAGCAGGCCAGGTGGATAATGTTGCGCAAGCAGCAATTTCGCTAGTCATATGACTAGCAGTTGCCTGCGACGGTTCCTGAGTTAAATATCAAATTACACACTATCCAAATGACAGTATCGTTAATGTTCGTTTAATACAGGAAAAATACAAGACTCACTACTTATACTCTGTAATTCTCCGATACAGAAGAAGTACAAGACTCACCACTTATACTCTGTTTAACTCTGGAGAAAAGGCGTTCCAAACGGTGTTCCTTGCCGCTCAAAATACTCTGTTTAACTCAACACTCTCTCATAGTTACCCAATACGTTCCCAGGTGATCAATCCGGCCCTGACACTGTTCCTTCAAGGGTCGGTCCCTGGTCCCTGCTTCTGTCGAGTGTTGTTCCCAGGTTCTCGCAGCCTAGGTGGGGTTTCCCCTCCTGGTTTATACTATTCTATAATCTGGCCCATCTCCTTTGACTACACATTTGTCTGTGCCCTGGTGATTGGGTTATTATAGTTACAATCTGTCCCATTGATTACATTTTGTCTGTACCCCGTTGATTTGTATATTCTAGTTACTGGCAATGCTAAAGAAGCATGACTAATCAAATTTCAATTGGTAATTAATTTTATGTTCAAGGCATCTTAACCTTATTCTCGGGGGTCTTTCCAGTTTGTTGCCATAGCCTGCATATTTCCACAATAAGGTGCTTAAGAAGGCTTACGGAATGCTTGCCTTTATTGGCCGAGGCATAGAATATAAGAGCAAGAAGGTTCTGCTTAAATTGTACAATACTTTGGTTAGGCCACAGCTGGAGTACTGCATGCAGTTCTGGTCGCCGTATTATAGGAAAGACGTGATTGCACTAGAGAGGGTGCAGAGGAGATTTACTAGGATGCTGCCTGGAATGGGGAATCTTAGTTATGAGGACAGATTGGATAGGCTGGGTTTGTTCTCATTGGAACAGAGGAGGTTGAGAGGAGACCTCATTGAGGTGTACAAAATATTGATGGGCCTGGACATAGTGGATAGTAAGGGTCTATTTCCATTGGTGGATGGGGCTAAAACGAGAGGGCATAGATTTAAGGTGGTTGGTGGAAGGTTTAGAGGGGATTGAGGGGGGGGCTTCTTTACGCAGAGGGTTGTGTGGATCTGGAACTCGCTGCCTGGAAGAGTGGTGGATACAGAAACCCTCACCACTTTTAAGAGATGGTTGGATGGGCACTTAAAGTGCCGTAACCTGCAGGGTTATGGACCTAGAGCTGGTAATTGGGATTAGACTAGATGACCTTATGTTGGTTGGCGCAGATATAATAGTAAGTAATGCAGGGAATCGAATACAGCCAGGGTGATCTCCTGGACTAGTTTCGATCGCCTGGATGGGTCGGAGAGGAATTTTCCCAGATTTTTTCTCCCTAAATTGGCCTGGGTTTTTAATCTGGTTTTGGCCTCTCAGGAGACCACATGGCTCCGGTTGGGGTAGAGTGTAGAATGTTTTTAGTATAAGGGGTGTTGCAGTGGTGTGAGGTGGACTGGTTGGGCTGGGTGCTCTTTGCCTTTCCGTTATTGTTCATAGGTTTGTTGTAAGTAACCTTTAGGGCTGCTGATCAAGGGCCGTGCGGCTGTCGGCCGGCACAGACACGATGGGCCGAAATGGCCACCTTCTGCGCTGTAAATTTCTATGTTTCTAAGTCCCACTCACCCAGCTCCCCTGTGCTTGCTGACCTACATTGGCTCCCAGTTAAGCAACGCCTCGATTTGAAAATTCTCATCCTTGATTTCCAGTCTCCCATTGCCCCTCCCTACCTCTGTAATTCCCTCCAGCCCTATAATCCCCCTAGACCTCTGAACTCCGCCTATCCTGGCCTTTTGAACATCCCTGATTTTAAATCATCCACCATTGCAGTCGTGCCTTCAGCTGCCTAGGTCGAAAGCTCTGGAATTCCCTCCCTAAACCCTTCCAACACTCTTTCCTCTGTACCCCATCCAAATCCTTTTCACACACACACACACGCACTGTACCTCATCCAACTCCCCACCCTCTCACACACACTGTACCTCATCCAACTCCCCACTCCCTCACACACACTGTACCCCATCCAACTCCCCACCCTCACACACACTGTACCCCATCCAACTCCCCACCCCCTCACACACACACTGTACCCCATCCAACTCCCCACCCCTTCACATACACTGTACCCCATCTACCTCCCCACCCCTCACACACACTGTACCCCATCCAACTCCCCACCCCCTCACACACACACTGTACCCCATCCACCTCCCCACCCCTCACACACACTGTACCCCATCCAACTCCCCACCCCCTCACACACACACTGTACCCCATCCAACTCCCCACCCTCTCACACACACACTGTACCCCATCCAAGAGCTGGAAAGTGGGATTAGGCTGGATAGCGCTTTGTCGGCCGGCACGGACACGATGGGCTGAAATGGCCTCCTTCCGTGCTGTAAATTTCTGTGATTCTATAATTCTTTCCTTTATTGCCACCCATTTCCTTCATCCCACTCTCCTATATTGCTATCCAATTCTGTATTCGCTCTCCCTTTTTATTAACATCCATTACCACATGCCGTCCATTCCCCATTCCTTCTCTGCTCAGTGTCAATGCTACCTGAGTGCTGTTGCATACAGTGGATGGGAACTTCTATTCACAAGAGAATTCGACCTACGTTACAGGTGGCCGCAATCTGTTCCATGATGAGCAAGGCTCTGGGAGGAGCAGCACTGGAGTGGAGAGCGATCCAGTCTGCATTGACTTTTGATTGCAAACGCTGATATCGACTGACCAATCTCCGAAACACTGATGTCAACATGAAACTCTGATGATCACCATGTATCAAGCAACTTTGCCATCACAAGCTTTTCCACCAGGTCTGCACTCCAGAAGGTTAAGAATAATGACCAGTTGATCTCTTAATAAGGTTCCATTGCTCTACCACTGGAGGTACTGGTATTGTCAGTCCCGCACTCGGTAACTATAGTTTCTGGGCGCTATCGAGGAGTCCCTCACTTTGTGTAATTATAGTTACCGGGCCCTGTCGATGGGAGTCCCACACTCTATAACTATAGTTAGGGGGGGCCCTGTCAATGGCTGTCACACAATCTGTAACTGCTACACTATAGGACAGAATATAAATCAAGAAATAATGGAGGCTTGTAAGAAAGGTATGGCAATAATCAAGAGTGATTTTAATCTTCACATTGATTGGACAAATCAAATTGGCAAAGGTAGCCTTGAGGAAGAGTTCATAGAGTGTATTAGGGATGGTTTCTTAGAACATTACGTTGTGGAACCAACCAGGGAGCAGACTATTTTAGATCTGGTAATGTGTAATGAGACTGGATTAATTAATGATCTCATATTAAAGGATCCTCTTGGGAAGAGTGATCATAGCAGGGTAGAATTTCAAATTCAGTTTGAGGGTGAGAAAGCTAGGTCTCAAACTAGTGTCCTGAACTTAAATAAAGGTAATTAAAAAGGTATGAAGGCAGATTTGGTTAAAGTGGACTGGGAAAATATATTAAAGGGTAAGATGGTTGATGAGCAGTGGCAGTCATTTAAGGAGATATTTCTTAACTCTCAGCAAAGATATATTCCAGTGAGAAAGAAAGACTAAGAGAAGGATGAACCATGGCTAACTAAGGAAGTAAAGGATGGTCTCAAATTGAAAACAAAGGCATACAATGTTGCGAAGAACAGTGAAGGCCAGAGGATTGGGAAATTTTAGATGCCAGCAAAGGACGACTAAAAAAATAATAAAGAGGGAGAAGATAGATTACGAGAGTAAACTATCAAGAAATATACAGACAGTAAGAGCTTCTACAAGTATATAAGAAGAGAGTAGCTAAAGTAAATGTTGGTCCCTTAGAGGATGAGACTGGGGAATTAATAATGAGGAACAGGGAAATGTCATTTGGCCCCTCGAGCCTGCTCCGCCATTTAATAAGATCATGGCTGATCTGATCATGGACTCAGCTCCACTTCCCTGCCCGCTCCCCTTAACTCTTTATTCTCTTATCGCTTAAGAATCTGTATCTCCGCCTTAAATATATTCAATGACCCAGCCTCCAGAGAGGCAGAGAATTCCACAGATTTACAGCCCTCTGAGGGAAGAAATTCCTCCTCATCTCGGTTTTAAATGGGCAGCCCCTAAGTTTTAGTTTCCCCTATGAGCATCCAGCTTATCGAGCCACCTCATTATCTTATATGTTTCAATAAGATCACCTCATTCTTCTGAACTCCAATGTGTATAGGCCCAGCCTACTCAATCTATCTTCATAAGTCAACCCCCTCATCTCTGGAATCAACCTAGTGAACTTTCTCTGAACTGCCTCCAATGCAAGTATATCCTTCCTTAAGTACGGAGAACAAAACTGTATGCAGTACCCCAGGTGTGGTCTCACCAATATCCTGTATAGCTGTAGCAAAACTTCTCTATTTTTATACTCTATCCCCCTTGCAATAAAGGCCAACATTCCATTTGCCTTCCTGATTACTTGCTGTACCTGCATACTAACTTTTTGTGTTTCATGCACAAGGACCCCCAGGTCCCTCTGTACTGCAGCACTTTGCAATTTTTCTCCATTTAAATTATAATTTGCTTTTGTATTTTTTCTGCCAAAGTGGATAACCCTATATTTTCCTATATTATACTCCATCTACCAAATTTTTGCCCACTCACTGAGCCTGTCTATATCCCTTTGCAGATTGTTTCTGTCCTCCTCACACATTGCTTTCCCCCCATCTTTGTATCATCAGCAAACTTGGCTACATTACACTCGGTCCCTTCATCCAAGTCATTAATATAGATTGTAAATAGTTGAGGCCCCAGCACCGATCCCTGTGGCACGCCACTAGTTACTGTTTGCCAACCGTAAAATGACCCGTTTATCCCGACTCTCTGTTTTCTGTTAATTAGCCAATCCTCTATTCAGTCTAATATATTACCCCCAGCCCCGTGAACTTTTATCTTGTGCAGTAACCTTTTATGTGGCACCTTATCGAATGCCTGCTGGAAATCCAAATATACCATATCCACTGGTTCCCCCTTATCCACCATGCTCGTTACATCTTCAAAGAACTCCAGCAAAATTGTCAAAAATCATTTCCCGTTCATAAAACCATGCTGACTCTGCTTGATTGAATCATGCTTTTCCAAAGGTCCTGCTACTGCTTCCTTAATAACGGACTCCAGCATTTTCCCAACGACTGATGTTAGGCTAACTGGTCTATACTTTCCTGCTTTCTGTCTGCCTCCTTTTTTAAATAAGGGTGTTACATTTGCGGTTTTCCAACCCGCTGGGACCTCACCAGAATCAGGGAATTTTGGTAGATTACAACCAATGCATCCACTATCTCTGCAGCCACTTCTTTTAAGACCCTCCAGGGGACTTGTCCACCTTTAGTCCCAACATTTTACCGAGTACTACTTCTTCAGTGGTAATGCTTGTATATAACCCCTTGATTATCCATTATTGGGATGTTTTTAGTGTCTTCTACCGTGACGACCGATACAAAATATTTCTTCATAGTCTCTGCCATATCCCTGTTCCCCATTATTAATTCCCCAGTCTCATCCTCGAGGGGCCCAACATTTACTTTAGCCACTCTTTTCCTTTTTATGTACCTGTCGAAACTCTTACTATTTGTTTTTATATTTTGTGCTAGTTTACTTTCATAATCTATCTTCACTCTTTATTATTTTGTTAGTCATTCTTTGCTGGCTTTTAAAAATTTCCCAATCCTCTGCCCTCCCACTAGTCTCCACCACTTTGTATGCCACTGTTTTCAATTTGATACCATCCCTTATTTCTTTAGTTAGCCACGGATGGTTATCCCTTCTCTTACAGTCTTTCCTTCTCATTGGGATATATTTTTGTTGAGAGTTATGAAATATCTCCTTAAAGGTCTGCCACTGCTCATCAACCGTCCCATACTTTAATCTATTTTCCCAGTCCACTTTAGCCAACTATGCCCTCATACCTTTGTAGTCTCCTTTATTTAAGCTTAGGACACTGCTTTGAGAACCAACTTTCTCACCCTCTAACTGAATTTTAAATTCAACCATGTTATGGTCACTCATTCCGAGAGGATCTTTTACTGGGAGATCATTTATTAATCCTGTCTCATTACACAGTACCAGATCTAAGATAGCCTACTCCCTGGTTGGTTCCGCAACGTTCAAGGAAACTGTCCCGGATACACTCTATGAACTCTTCCTCAAGGCTACCCTGGCCTTCATATTGATTGCTTTGTCCAATCAATATGAAGGTTAAAATTGCCCATGATTATTGCCGTTCCTTTTTTACAAGCCTCCATTATTTCTTGATTTATACTCCATCCAACAGTGTAGCTACTGTTAGGGGGCCAAAGAATTTCCCCCTTATTATTCCTTATCTCCATCCAAACTGATTCAACTGAGAAAACAGAGAGTCGAGATAAATGGTTCATTCTCTGGTTGGCAATCTGGGGTGCCACAGGGATCAGTGCTGGGACCCCAACTATTTACAATCTATATTAACGACTTGGAAGAAGGGACCGAGTGTAACATAGCCAAGTTTACTGATGATACAAAGATGGGAGGAAAAGCAATGTGTGAGGAGGACACAAAAGATCTGCAAAAGGACATAGACAGGCTAAGTGAGCGGGAAAAATTTGGCAGATGGAGTATAATGTTGGAAAGTGTGAGGTCATGCACTTTGCCGGAAAAAAATAAAAGAGCAAGTTATTATTTAAATGAAGAAAGATTGCAGAGTGCTGCAGTACAGCGGGACCTGGGGGTATTGTGCATGAAACACAAAAGGATAGTATGCAAATACAGCAAGTGACCAGGAAGGCCAATGGAATCTTGGCCTTTATTGCAAAGGGGATGGAGTATAAAAGCATAGAAGTCTTGCGACAGCTATACAGGGCATTGGTGAGGCCACACCTGGAATACTGCATGCAGTTTTGGTTTCCATATTTGCTTCGGAAGCAGTTCAGAAAAGGTTCTCTAGGTTGATTCCAGAGATGAGGGGGTTGACTTATGAGGAAAGGTTGAGTAGGTTGTGCCGCTACTTATTGGAATTCAGAAGAATGAGAGGTGATCTTATCGGAACGTATAAGATTATAAGGGGGCTTGACAAGGTGGATGCAGAGAGGATGTTTCCACAGATGGGGGAGACTAGAACTAGGGGGCATGATCTTAGAATAAGGGGCCGCCCATTTAAAACTGAGATGAGGAGAAATTTCTTCTCTCAAAGGGTTGTAAATCTGTGGAATGTGCTGCCTCAGAGAGCTGTGTAAGTTGGAACATTGAATAAATTTAAGACAGAAATACAGTTTCTGAACAGATAAGGGGTTATGGGGAGCGGGCAGGGAAGTGGAGCTGATCAGCCATGATCTTATTGAATGGCGGAGCAGGCTCGAGGGGCCGCATGGCCTGCTTCTATTTCTTATGTTCTTATGTAACATCTTGATCTTCTGAGCCAGTATCGTTTCTAACTACTCTGTGTAACTAAAGTTTCTGGGCCCTATCGATGGGAGTCCAACAGTCTGTAACTATAGTTACCGGGCCCAGTCAATGGTACTTACACATTCTGTAACTATAGTTACCAGATCCTGTTGATGGGCACCCCACTCTCAGCATAACTATAGTTACTGGGCCCTAACAATGGTACATAAACATTCTGTAACTATAGTTACCAGGCTCTGCTAATGGGAGCCCCACACTCCAACTATTTTTACCGGGCCCTGTCGATGGGAGTTCCTATTTCATTCTTCAAAGCCAGTCCTTTGAAATTGAGGAAGACTTGCTTCCACTCTAAAAGTGAGTTCTCAGCTGGCTGTACAGTCCAATGCGGGAATTACAGTCTGTCACAGGTGGGACAGACAGTGGTTGAGAGAAGGGGTGGGTGGGACTGGTTTGCCGCACGCTCCTTCCGCTGTCTGTACTTGATTTCTGCATGCACTCGGTGACGAGTCTCGAGGTGTTCAGCGCCCTCCCGGATGCTCTTCCTCCACTTTGGGCGGTCTTGGGCCAGGGATTCTCAAGTGCCGGTGGGGATGTTGCACTTTATCAAGAAGGCTTTGAGGGTGTCCTTCAAACGTTTCCTCTGCCCACCTGGGGCTCACTGCTGTGTCGGAGTTCCGAGTAGAGCGCTTGCTTTGGGAGTCTCGTGTCTGGCATGTGAACTATGTGGCCTGCCCAGCGGAGCTGATCAAGTGTGGTCAGTGCTTCGATGCTGGAGATGTTGGCCTGAGCGAGAACACTGACATTGGTGCATCTGTCCTCCCAGTGGTTTTGCAGGATCTTGCGGAGGCAGCATTGGTGGTACTTCTCCAGCGATTTGAGGTGTCTACTGTATATGGTCCACGCCTCTGAGCCGTATAGGAGGACGGGTATCACTACAGCCCTGTAGACCATAAGCTTGGTGCTAGATTTGAGGTCCTGGCCTTCAAACACTCTCTTCCTCAGGCGACCGAAGGCTGCGCTGGCGCACTGGATGACCTTGTCATCGATGTCTGTCTTTGCTGATAGTAGGCTCCCAAGGTATGGAAAATGGGCCACATTGTCCAAGGCCGCGCCATGGATTTTGATGTCCGGGGGGGGCAGTGCTGTGTGGCGGGGTCAGGTTGGTGGGGGACCTTTGTCTTACGGATGTTTAGTGTAAGGCCTATGCTTTCGTATGCCTCGGAGTTCAGTCTCTGAGTGTGCGCAGACGCATGCATCATCCGCGTACTGTAGTTCGATGATGGAGGATGGGGCGACCTTGGATTTAGCTTGGAGGCGGCGAAGGTTCAACAGGTTCCCACTGGTTCTATAGTTTAGCTCCACTCCAGCAGGGAGCTTGTTGAGAGTGAGATGAAGCATTGCAGCAAGGAAGACGAGCGTTGGTGCGAACCCTGGTCCGGACATGGATTGGGTCTGTGGTGGATCCGTTGGTCAGGATTACGGCTTTCATGTCATCGTGGAGCAGGCGGAGGATGGTGACAAACTTTTGAGGGCAGCTGAAACAGAGGAGGACGCTCCATAGTCCCTCGCAGTTGACAGTGTCAAATGCCTTTGTGTGGTCAAAGAAGGCCATGTACAAGGATTGATGCTGTTCCCTGCATTTCTCTTGTAGTTGTCGCGCCGTAAAGATCATGTCCGTTGTACCCCTTAGTGGACGGAATCTGCATTGTGACTCCGGGAGGAGCTCTTCAGCCACAGGGAGAAGATGGTTGAGGAGGATTCTTGTGATGACTTTCCCAGTGGCCGACAGCAGGGAGATTCCTCAATAGTTATTGCAGTCGGACTTGTCCCCTTTCTTGAAGATGGTCATGATCTTGGGGCGAGGGGGGTGGTTTAGGGGGTTGTTGGGGAGAGGTGGGTTGGGGGGGGGATTAGGGGGAGGGTTTTTTTATTGGGGGGGGTTTAGGGGATTTTATAGGGTTGTTGGTGGGGGGGGAGGTTTAGACGGTTGGGGGGATTTAGGGGGTTGTTAGGATGGGGGGGGAGGTTAGAGGGTTAAGAACATAAGAAATAGGAACAGGAGTAGGCCATACGGCCCCTTGAGCCTGCTCCGCTATTCAATAAGATCATGGCTGATCTGATCATGGACTCAGCTCCACTTATCCGCCCGCTCCCCACAACCCCTTGTCGCTCAAGAAACTGTCTATTTCTGTCTTAAATTTATTCAATGTCCCAGCTTCCACAGCTCTCCGGGGCAGCAAATGCCACAGATTTACAACCCTCAGAGAAGAAATTCCTTCTCATCTGTTTTAAATGGGCAGCCCCTTATTCTAAGATCATGCCCTCTAGTTCTAGTCTCCCCTATCAGTGGAAACATCCTCTCTGCATCCACCTTGTCAAGCCCCCTCATAATCTTACGTTTTGATAAGATCACCTCTCATTCTTCTGAACTCCAATGAGTACAGGCCCAACCTACTCAACCTTTCCTCATAAGTCAACCCCCTCATCTCCGGAATCAACCTTGTGAACCTTCTCTGAACTGCCTCCAAAGCAAGTATATCCTTTCGTAAATATGGAAACCAAAATTGCACGTAGTATTCCAGGTGTGGCCTCACCGATACCTTGTATAGCTGTAGCAAGACTTTCCTGCTTTTATACTCCATCTCCTTTGCAATAAAGGCCAAGATACCATTGGCCTTCCTGATCACTTGCTGTACCTGCCCACTATCCTTTTGTGTTTCATGCACAAGCATCCCCAGGTCCTGCTGTACTCCTGCACTTTGCAATCTTTCTCCATTTAAATAATAACTTGCTCTTTCATTTTTTTCTGCCAAAGTGCATGACTTCACGCTTTCCAACACTATACTCCATCTGCCAAATTTTTGCCCACTCTCTTAGCCTGTCTGTGTCCTTTTGCAGATTTTTTGTGTGTCCTCCTCACACATTGCTTTTCCTCCCATCTTTGTATCGTCAGCAAACTTGGCTACGTTACACTCAGTCCCTTCTTCCACGTCATTAATATAGATTGCAAATAGTTGAGGCCCCAGCACTGATCCCTGTGGCACCCCACTAGTTACTGATTGCCAACCCGAGAATGACCCATTTATCCCGACTCTCTGTTTTCTGTTAGTTAGCCAATCCCCAATCCATGCTAATATATTACCCCCAACCCCGTGAACTTTTATCTTGTGCAGTAACCTTTTATGTGACACCTTGTCAAATGCCTCTGGAAGTCCAAATACACCACATCCACTGGTTCCCCTTTATCCACCCTGTTCGTTACATCCTCAAAGAATTCCAGCAAATTTGTCAAACATGACTTTCCCTTCATAAATCCATGCTGTCGGGGGGAGGTGGGGTTAGGGGGTTGTTGGAGTTTTTTTTTGGTTGGTGTGGGGTGGAGGGTTAGGGGGATGGGGTGGGGGGAATTAGAGGATGTTTGTGGGAGGGGGGTCTGTGAATTAACAAACCCGGGCCCGATTTCCCGCCGCCTGCGGCGGGCTTTCCTTTACTTGTCGCCGCCTGATGACGTTTAAGTTGGGCCAGCAGCCGTCGGGACAGCGGCCCGAGAGACCCCGAGCCCCCGAGCCCCCGAGCCGGGAGAGGCCGGAGCCGGAGCCCGGGAGCCCAATCCGCGATCCCCCAGTCATCAGGCAGTTGCGAAGCCGCCCGGAGTGAGGGGTCCTTGGGGAGCGGAGCGGGATGGAGGATCTGGACAGCGAGCATGAGCCTGTGCCCACGGTCAGTGAGTGAGGGGGGAGAGTGAGGGCCTGTGTCCACGGTCAAGGAGGGAGGGAGGGAGGGAGGGAGAGAGAGACTGAGACTGACTGTGTTCGGGATGTGTGGGGGCAGAGGGGAGAAAGCCCGAGGGAGGGGGAGAGAGGGCCCTGTTACTATCAGTGGAGCATTTACCCAGCGGCTGTAATTGGTCCTTGGTTCGGGGCCCTGCTCCCGAGCCATGCCTCCCGTGTAGCCCAATATGTGGACAGCACCATTGCCTGGACTGGCACCAGAGGTACAGCCCACATGGGTGCCTTGTCCCTATGAAAACCCTAGCCTGGCTCCGCTCCACTCCCACAGCACTGGAAGGAGACTTGCATTTATATAGCACCATTCACGACCACCGGACATGTCTCTGTGCTCACAGCCAATGAAGTACTTTTGGAGAGACAGCAGCCAATCTGCGCATAGCCATCTCTCACAACTCTTTTGATAGACAAAATTAACCAGTTAAGTCAAGTGCCCCCCAATCTGGGGGACACTCCAAACATTTTTCAACTGCCTTTTTTTGTTTATTTTTGTGATTTTTTTTTTTGGACAATAAAATCATAAATTTTACAAGTGCACCCTAGCCAGCTCTCACAAACAGCAATGTGATAATGACCAGATAATCTGTTTTAGTGATGTTGATTGAGGGATAAATATTGGCCAGGACACCGGAAGAACTCCCCTGCTCTTCTTCAAAATAGTACCATGGGATCTTTTACGTCCACTTGAAAGAGCAGACAGGGCCTCGGTTTAACGTCTCATCTGAAATATTTATCCAGCACCTCGGGATTCCCAAAATGTGTTGCAGCCAATGAGTTATTTTTTCCCGGCATTATAACAGTGACTACACTTCAACAGTACTTTATGATGTCCTAAGGTCGTGAAATGCACTGTATAAAAGCATGTCTTTCTTTCTTTTTGAAGTGTAGTTGATGTTGTAATGTAGGAAATGTGGCAGCCAATTTGCGCACAGCAAGCTCCCACAAACAGCATAACCAGATAATCTGTTTTTAGTGATGTTGGTTGAGTAAATATTGGCCAGAATATTGCAGAGAACTCGCCCGGTCTTCTTTCAATAGTGCCCTGAGGTCTTTTACGGCCACCTGAGAGAGCAGGTTTACCCTCTCATCCGAAAGATGGCACCTCCGACAGTGCAGCACTCCCTGTGAGGGAAGCTAAAATACTTCTTCAACTGAGGAGTTCCAATGAAATCCTTTGGTTTTTCTCTCTTTTTTCAGAATATTCCGGGAGTGCATCCTGACGAATCCCTTGGGTTTGAATGGGGTCCTACGCAAATTGTTGTCTACCCAACAAAGCACACACCGACAGGTAATGTGATGTACTGATGTTTTATACATAATGAGAAATTGCTCCTCTCTGCTGACTATTTCAGTGTTTTGTCCCAATCACTTTAACCTGACAATCCTTGGAATTTGATTTTAAAGCATAGAAAGAGACAATTCTGCTCTCGCACTCTCGTACAAGTAATCGAGTAAATAAGGAGAAACAGATTCCAATGGTAAGAAGGGCCGGTAACCAGAGGATACAGGTTTATGGTGATTGACAAAAGAACCAGCAGTGACATGAGGGATAAACATTACGCAGCGAATTGTTGTGATTGGGAACGTGCTGCCTGAAAGGGCGGTGGGAGCAGATTCAATAATAACTTTCAAAAGGGGTATTGGAAAAATACTTGAAAGGAAACAATTAGAGGACTATGGGGAAAGAGCCGAGGAGTGGGATTAATTGGACAGCTCCCAAGGAGCCGACACAGACACGATGGGCCGACTGGCCTGCTTCTGTACTGTATCATTCAATGATTCTGCCCTGGCACTATTGACTCCAATCCCATTTCCCGATATCCTTTTTATATTTTTCCTCTTAATTGACATGAGAATCTCTTCCTGAATCACCTATTTCATTGAGCTCATGAATCAGAAGAAAACAAATGGAAACAGTAATGGAAAATGCAGGAAGCACCCAGGTCCATCATCCCTGTTCCACAAAAGACGGATTAATGTTCAGGGCGTGGACCTCACTGGTAAAGTACTGTACTGTGCAGTTTTTCGGCGCCCAGTTCAGAAAGGCCATTACAACCGAGAGATGGGGAACTACTGTTATGAGACTATAGATACTGGGGCTATTATTTCCTCTGCTTGGAAAGTTAGTGACAAAGGGGCATCAATTTAAATCTATCATAGTGAAGAGAGAGGCTCAGACTTGAAGGTTGTTAGACTGTGGAATGCTTTATACAGGGAGTGGCTGGGACAGATGCCATTGGAAAATTGTTCAAACATTTCAAGAGGAAGACACAGCTATGCGGAGAGTATGAGGCAGTGGGATTAGTATTGGAAATCCCAAGAAGCCAATATTGAATCAGGGATAGAGATGCAATACAATTAACGTAAGTAAAATAACAGTCATGAAGAAAATAATGGCATTAGAGTGACAAATCCTCAGGATCAGACGGTTTCCATCCCAGGGTTTTAAAGGAAGTAGGTGAGCACACTGCAGATGCCCCAACTATAATCTTCCAAAGTTCTCTCGATTCAGGAACTGTTCCTTTAGATTGGGAAATTATACATGTCATTCATAGAAACATAGAAAATAGGTTCAGGAGTAGGCCATTCGGCCCTTCACTGCTATTCAATAAGATCATGGCTGATCATTCCCTCAGTACCCCTTTCTTGCTTTCTCTCCATACCCACTGATCCCCTTAGCCGTAAGGGCCATATCTAACTCCCTCTTGAATATATCCAATGAACTGGCATCAACAACTCTCTGCGACAGGGAATTCCACAGTTTAACAACTCTCTGAGTGAAGAAGTTTCTCCTCACCTCACCTAAATGGCCTATCCCTTATCCTAAGACTATATCCCCTGGTTCTGGACTTCCCCAACATCGGGAACATTCTTCCCACATCTAACCTGACCAGTCCCGTCAGAATCTTATACGTTTCTATGAGATCCCCTCTCATTCTTCTAAACTCCAGCGAATAAAGGCCCAGTTGATCCAGTCTCTCCTCATATGACAGTCCAGCCATCCCTGGAATCAGTCTGGTGAACCTTTGCTGCACTCCCTCGATAGCAAGAACGTCCTTCCTCAGATTAGGAGACCAAAACTGAACACAATATTCCAGGTGAGGCCTCACTAAGGCCCTGTACAACTGCAGTAAGACCTCCCTGCTCCTATACTCAAATCTCCTAGCTATGAAGGCCAACATACCATTTGCCTTCTTCACCGCCTGCTGTACCTGCATGCCAACTTTCAATGACTGATGAACCATGACACCCAGGTCTCGTTGCACCTCCCCTTTTCCTAATCTGCCGCCATTCAGGTAATAATCTGCCTTCGTGTTTTTGCCCCCAAAATGGATAACCTCACATTTATCCACGTTATACTGCATCTGTCATGCATTTGCCCACTCACCTAATCTGTCCAAGTCACCCTGCAGCCTCTTAGCGTCCTCCTCACAGCTCACACCGCTACCTAGTTTAGTGTCATCTGCAAACTTGGAGATATTACACTCAATTCCTTCATCTAAATCGTTAATATATATTGTAAAGAGCTGGGGTCCCAGCACTGAACCCTGCGGCATTCCACTAGTCACTGCCTTCCATTCTGAAAAGGACCCGTTTATCCCGAGTCTCTGCTTCCTGTCTGCCAACCAGTTCTCTATCCACATTAGTACATTACCCCCAATACCATGTGCTTTGATTTTGCACACCAATCTCTTATGCGGGACCTTGTCAAAAGCCTTTTGAAAGTCCAAATACTCCACATCCACTGGTTCTCCCTTGTCCACTCTGCTAGTTACTACCTCAAAAAATTCCAGAAGATTCGTCAAGCATGATTTCCCTTTCATAAATCCATGCTGACTTGGACCGATCCTGTCACTGCTTTCCAAATGCGCTGCTATTTCATCCTTAATCATTGATTCCAACATTTTCCCCACTACTGATGTCAGGCTAACCGGTTTATAATTACCCGTTTTCTCTCTCCCTCCCTTTTTAAAAAGTGGTGTTACATTAGCTACCCTCCAGTCCATAGGAACTGATCCAGAGTCAATACACTGTTGGAAAATGATCACCAATGCATCCACTATTTCTAGGGCCACTTCCTTAAATACTCTGGGATGCAGACTATCAGGCCCTGGGGATTTATCGGCCTGCAATCCCATCAATTTCCCTAACACAATTTCCTGCCTAATAAGGATATCCTTCAGTTCCTCCTTCTCACTAGACCCACTGTCCCCCTAGTACATTCGGAAGGTTATTCTGTCTTCGTGAAGACAGAACCGAAGTATTTGTTCAATTAGTCTGCCATTTCTTTGTTCCCCATTATAAATCACCTGAATCCGACTGCAAGGGACCTACGTTTGTCTTCACTAATCTTTTTCTCTGCCAAAGTTTCTATAAATATGTGAAATCAGTTTTTATGTTCCCAGCAAGCTTCCTCTCGTACTCTATTTGCCCCCTCTTAATTAAACCCTTAGTCCTCCTCTGTTGAATTCTAAATTTCTCCCAGTCCTTAGGTTTGTTGCTTTTTCTAGACAATTTATATGCCTCTTCCTTGGTTTTAACACTATCCTTAATTTCCCTTGTTAGCCACGGTTGAGCTACCTTCCCCGTTTTATTTTTACTCCAGACAGGGATGTACAATTGCTGAAGTCCATCCATGTGATCTTTAAATGTTTGCCATTGCTTATCCACCGTCAACCCTTTAAGTATCCTTTGCCAGTCTATTCTAGCCAATTCACGCCTCATACCATCGAAGTTACCTTTCCTTAAGTTCAGGACCCTAGTTTCCGAATTAACTGTGTCACTCTCCATCTTAATAAAGAATTCTACCATATTATGGTCACTCTTCCCCAAGGGGCCTCGCACAACAAGATTGCTAATTAGTCCCTTCTCATTACACAATACCCAGTCTAGGATGGCCAGCTCTCTAGTTGGTTCCTCGACATATTGGTCTAGAAAACCATCCCTAATACACTCCAGGAAATCCTCGTCCACCGCATTGCTACCAGTTTGGTTAGCCCAATCTATATGTAGATTAAAGTCGCCCATGATAACTGCTGTACCTTTATTGCACACATCCCTTATTTCTTGTTTGATGCTGTCCCCAACCTCACTACTACTGTTTGGTGGTCTGTACACAACTCCCACTAGCGTTTTCTGCCCTTTGGTATTCCGCAGCTCCACCCATACCGATTCTACATCGTCCAGGCTAATGTCCCTTCTTACTATTGCATAAATTTTCTCTTTAACCAGCAACGCCACCCTGCCTCCTTTTCCTCTCTGCCTATCCTTCCTAAATGTTGAATACCCCTGGATGTTGAATTCCCAGCCTTGGTCACCCTGGAGCCATGTCTCCGTGATGCCAATTACATCATACCCGTTGTCTGCGCAGTTAATTCGTCCACCTTATTCCGAATACTCCTCGCATTGAGGCACAGAGCCTTCAGGCTTGTCTTTTTAGAATTTTGGTGTAATGTGGCCCTTTTTGTTTTTTAACTTGGGTTTCTCTGCCCTCCACTTTTACTATTCTCCTTTCTATCTTTTGCTTCTGCCTCCATTTTATTTCCCTCTGTCTCCCTGCATAGGTTCCCATCCCCCTGCCATGTTAGTTTAACTCCTCCCCAACAACACTAACAAACACTCCTCCTAGGACATTGGTTCCAGTCCTGCCCAGGTGCAGACCGTCCAGTTTGTACTGGTCCCACCACCTCCAGAACCGGCTCCAATGTCTGAGGAATTTGAATCCCTCCCTTTTGCACCACTGCTCAAGCCACGTATTTATCTGAGCTATCCTGCAATTCCTACTCTGACTAGCACGTGGCACTGGTAGCAATCTTGAGATTAGAACTTTTGAGGTCCTACTTTTTAATTTAGCTCCTAGCTCCCTAAATTCGTCTCGTAGGACCTCATCCTGTTTTTTTTACCTATATCGTTGGTACCTATATGCACCACGACAACTGGCTGTTCACCCTCCCTTTTCAGAATGTCCTGCACCCGCTATTTAAGAATGACGAGAGGGGGAAACCAGGGAATTATAGACCGGTTAGCCTAACATCTGTTATCGAGAAATTGCTAGAGTCTATAATTAAGGATAGAGTGACTGAATACCTCGAATTTTCAGCTGATCAGAGAGAGCCAGCACGGATTTGTGAAAGGTGCCTGACAAATATGATTGAATTTTTTGAGGAGGTGGCTGAAGTAGTGAACAGGGGAATGTGTATGGATCTTATTTATATGGACTTCCATAAGGCATTTGATGGAAATCCCTCAAAAGACTGTTAACATAGAAACATAGAAATTTACAGCGCAGAAGGAGGCCATCTTGGCCCATCGTGTTTGTGCCGGCCGACAAAGAGTTGCATGGCCCTCGGTCAGCAGCCCTGAAGGTTACATATAAACCTATGAACAATGAACAATGACGGAAAGGTAAAGAGCATCCAGCCCAACCAGTCCGCCCCACACAACTGCAACACCCCTTACACTGAAACATTCTACACTCCACCCCAACTGGAGTCATGTGATCTCCTGGGAGAGGCAAAAACAGATAAAAACCCAGGGGGAAAAAATCTGGGAAAATTCCCCTCTGACCCATCCAAACGATCAAAACTAGTCCAGGAGATCACCCTGGTTGTATTAAATTCCCTGAAGTACTTACCATTATATCTGCGCTGTCCAACAAAAGGTCATCCAGTCTAATCCCAATTACCAGCTCTAGGTCCGTAACTCTGCAGGTTACGGTATTTCAAGTGTCCATCCAAGCTCCTTTTAATTGTGGTGAGGGTTTCTTTCTAGGCAGTGAGTTCCAGACCCTCACAACCCTCTGCGTGAAGAAGCTTCCCCTCAAATCACCTCTAAACCTTCCACCAACCACCTTAAAACCATGCCCCCTCGTAATTGACCCCTTCACCAAAGGAAATAGACCTTTGCTATCCACTATATCCAGGCCCCTCAAAATGTTATACACCTCAATGAGGTCTCCTCGCGGCCTCCTCTGTTCCAAGGAGAACAAACCCAACCTATCTAATCTGTCCTCATAGCTAAGATTCTCCCGGCAGCATCCTCGTAAATCTCCTCTGCACCCTCTCTAGTGCAATCACGTCCTTCCTATAATACAGCGACCAGAACTGCACGCAGCATTCCAGCTTGTGGCCTAACTAGAGTATTATACAATTTAAGCGTAACCTCCCTACACTTGTATTCTATGCCTCGGCCAATAAAGGAAAGCATTCCGAATGCCTTCTTAACCACCTTATCCACCTGGCTTGCTACTTTCAGGGATCTGTGGACAAGCTTCCACCGGTACGCTCGCGGACTTCCGCGAGAGGTGGGCACCGGAGGGACTGGAATGCATCATCACGCCCGGCAACCAAATTTTAATTTGATTTTATGTTTTAAAGTTTAATTTGTTTTAATTGCCGGTGTTTTTAGTGTCCCCCTCCCCTTTTATAGGGGGCACTTGTTGAAAAAAATAAATATATGATTTTAGTGCCCAAAAAAACTTAAAAAAAAACCACAAAAAAACACAAAAAAACCCACAAAAAAGGGCCTTGTAAATGTTTGGTGTGCCCCCCAGATCGGGGGGACACGATTTAAGGATTAATGTTTTAGTTTCCTCCCAAAAGAGTTCTGTGGACAAGCACTCCAAGGTCCCTTTGTTCATCTAACTTCGAAGTGACCTATTGTTTAATGTGTATACCCTTTCCTTATTAGCCCTCCCCAAGTGCATTACCTCACACTTCTCCGAATTAAATTCCATTTGCCACTGCTCTGCCCACCTGACCAGTAGATTGATATCCTCCTGCAATCTATGACTTTCCTCTTCATTATCAACCACACAGCCAATTTTAGTGTCATCTGCAAACTTAATCATACCCCCTATATTCAAATCTAGATCATTGATGTATGCCACAAAAAGTAAGGAACCCAGCACTGAGCCCTGCGGAACCCCACTGGAAACATCCATCAACCATTACCCTTTGCTTCCTGCCTCCAAGCCAATTTTGGATCCAACTTGCCACTTTGCCCTGTATCCCATGGGCTTTTACCTTCGTGACCAGTCTGCCATGTGGGACTATCAAAAGCTTTGCTAAAGTCCATATATACTACATCGTACGCACTACCCTTGTCGACCCTCCTGGTTACCTCCTCGAAAAATTCAATCAGGTTCGTCAAACACGATCTTCCCTTAACAAATCTGCTGACTGTCCCTAATTAATCCTTGCCTTTCCAAATGCAGATTTATCCTGTCTTTCAGGATTTTTCCCAGTCATTTTCCCACAACTGAAGTTAGGCTGACAGACCTATAATTACTCGGCCTCTCCTTTTCACACTTCTTAAACAAAGGTACTACATTAGCAGTCCTCCAATCCTCCGGCACCATGCCCAAATCCAAAGAGGACGGGAAAATGATGGTCAAGGCCTCTGCTATTTCCTCTTTTGTTTTGCTCAACAGCCTGGGATGCATTTCATCCGGGCCTGGGGACTTAGCTACTTTCAAAACTGCTAAACCCCTTAATACTTCCTCTCTCACTATGTTTATTTCAACCAGAATTTCACACTCCTCCTCGATAGCAGTATCTGCATTGCCCCTTTCCTTTGTGAAAACAGACGCAAAGTATTCATTAAGAACCATACCAACATCTTCTGCCTCCACACACAGATTAGCCTCATGGTCTCTAATAGGCCCTACCCTTTCTTTAGTTATCCTCTTACTCTTAATATATTGATTGAACATCTTTGGGTTTTCCTTAATTTTACTTGCCAAGAATTGTTCATGCTCTCTCTTAGCATTCCTAATATCCTTTTTAATTTTATCTCTGAACTTTCTATATTCCTCCAATGATTCTACAGTAGTTAGCTGTCGGTATATGACATAAGCTTCCCTTTTTTTCGTTATCCTCCCCTTTAGGTCCCTAGACATCCAGGGGGCTCTAGAATTGTTATTCCCACCCTTTTTCTTTAAGGACACATGTTTGGCCTGAGCCTTCCGGATCTCCTCCTTGAATGCCTCCCACTGCTCCGACACGGATTTACCCACAAGTAGCTGTTTCCAGGCCACTGTGGCCAAATCACTTCTAACTTAGCAAAGTTAGCTTTTCCCCAATTTGGGACTTTTATTCCTGGTCTGTCCGTGTCCTTATCCATAACTACCTTGAATCTGACTGAATTATGGTCACTGGCACCCAAGTGCTCTCCCAGTAAAACCCCTTCCCCCTGCCCAGCTTCATTCCCCAAAACTAAATCCAGAACCGCCCCCTCCCGTGTTGGGCTTGTTACATACTGACTAAAAAAGTTCTCTTGAATGCATTTTAAGAATTCCGCACCCTCTATACGCTTCACACTATATTTGTCCCAATCAATATTTGGATAGTTAAAATCCCCTACTATTACTGCCCTATGTTTTTGGACTTCACAGAAATTTGCCGACATATTTGCTCCTCTATCTCCCTCCCACTGTTTGGGGATCTATAATACATGCCCAGCAGTGTGATCACCCCTTTTTATTTTTCAGTTCGACCCATATGGCCTCATTTAATGATCCCTCTAACATATCATCCCTCCTCACCGCTGTAATAGTTTCTTTAATCAGTACCTCGACCCCCCCCCCTCCCTTTTTACCCCCCTCGCTATCTTGTCCAAAAATCCTGTCGCCAGGAATATTGATCTGCCAAACCTGCCCCTCTTACAGCCATGTCTCTGTAATGGCTATAATGTCATACTCCCAAGTGTCTACCTGTGCTCTTAGCTCCATCCGCCTTAGTCACTATACTCCTTGCATTAAAGTATATACCATTCAGCACAGGAAGACCTCCTTGCTTACTACATACTAAACCCTGTTTCCTCTGTCTTACATATTCACTTTCTACATTCTTGTTTTCTAATTTCTGCTTTACTTCTCCTGTTCTCAGGTTCCCATTCCCCTGCCAAGCTAGTTTAAACACTCCCCAACAGCACTAGCAAATCTCCCCGCAAGGATATTGGTCCCGGCACTGTTGTAGTGCAACCCGTCCGGTTTGTACAGGTCCCATCTCCCCCAGAACGGCCCCAACACCTCAGGAATTTAAAGCCCTCCCTTCGACACCACTCTCCAGCCACGCGTTCATCCTCTCTATCCTTCTATTCTTATACTCATTAGCACGTGACACTGGTAGTAACTTGGAGATTACTACCTTTTTCTCTTAACTTCCTAAATTCTGCCTGCAGGACCTCATCCCTCTTTCTACCTATGTCCTATGTCATTGATCCCGATGTGGACCACGACCTCTAGCTATTTACCCTCTTTCCCCCCTTCCCCTCCCCTCTCCCCCCCCCCCCACATACTATCCTCCGTCCGCTCTGTGACATCCTTGACCCCGGCACCAGGAAGGCACCATATCATCCTGGAGTCACGTCTGCGGCCACAGAAACACCTCTCTATTCCCCTAACTATTGAATCCTCTACCACTGCAGCTCTTTTATTCTTTGTCCCTCCCCCCTGTGCAACTGAGCCATCCGTGGTGCTTTGGACTTGGCTTTGGCTGCACTCCCCAGAGGCGCCATCGTCCTCACCAGTGCTCAGAAGAGAATTATCGGTTGGAAAGCGAGATGGACTCACGGGGGGACTCCTGCACTACTTGCCTAGCGTTCTTCCTCCATCTGGTGTTCACCCACTTTCCCTCTACCTGCACACTTTTAAGCTGTGGGGTGACCACCTCCTGAAATGTGCTGTCCACGTAGCTCTCAGCCTCTAACTAATGTAGAAGCCCATGGAATGGAAGGCAGATTACTGAGCTGGTTAGGAAATGGGCTGAGTGGCAGGAGACCGAGAGTAGGGATAATGGGCAGGTACTCTAATTGTCAGGATGTGAGTAGTGGTGTCCCGCAGGGATCTGTGTTGGGGCCTCAGTTATTCACTGTATTTATTAACGATGATGGGATAGAAAGCCACATATCCAAATTTGCCGATGACCCAAAATTGGCGGCAGTGTAGATGGAAGCATAAAATGAAACCAGGACATCGACAGATTCAGTGACTGGGCAAAACTGTGGCAAATGGGTTTCAGTGTAGACAAATGGGAGGTCATCCACTTTGGACCTAAAAAGGAGAGAACAGGGTACTTTCTGAATGGTGAAAAGCTAAAAACAGTGGGGGTCCAAAGAGACTTGGGGTCCAGATACACAGATCATTAAAATGTCATGGACAGGTACAGAAAATAATCAAAAGGGTTAATAGAATGCTGGCCTTTATATCTTGAGGACTAGAATACAAGGGGGTAGAAGTTACGCTGCAGCTGTACAAAGCCCTGGTTAGCCCACACCTGGAGCACTGTGAGCAGTTGTGGGCACCACACCTTAGGGAGGGTATATTGGTCTTGGAGGGAGTGCAGCGTGGATTTACCAGACTGATACCTGGACTTCAAGGGTTAAATTAGGAGAGATCACACAAACTAGGGTTGTATTCCCCAGAGTTTATCCAAATTTTTCAGGATATTAAGGGGAACAGATTGGTATTTAAAGAGAAACTATTCCCGCTGGTTGGGGAGTCTAAGACTAGGAGCATAAATTTTAGAGCCAGACCTTTCGGGAGTGAAATTAGAAAACACTTCTACACACACAGGGTGGGAGAGGTTTGGAACTCTCTTCCGCAAACGGAAATTGATGCTGGGTCAATTAATTTAAAATCTGAGATTGATAGATTTTTGTTAAACAAAGGTATTAAGGGATATAGGCCAAATGTGGGTATATGGAGTTAGGTCGCAGATTAGCCATTGAATGGCAGAACAAACTCGAGGTGCTAAAGGCCTACTCTTGTTCCTATGTTCCTATGATGCACGCTATGGGGAGAGAGCAGGGCGGTGGGATTAGTTTGGGATTAGTACAGGGCTATGGGGAGAGAGCGGGGCAGTAGGATTAGTTTGGGATTGCTTTAGCAAAGAGCTGTGACAGACAGGATGGGCTGAATGACCTCCTCCTATGCTGTTAATTGCTTCCCTGGTTTGGATGATCTAACAACGCGGACTAGGAATTGAATTTTGGACCTTGTCCTGTGGGCTGTGGGAGGTTGTGGTTTCACCCACTTGCACCTTGTGAGAGCAACTTGTGCTTGTTCTGACGAATGAAATATAAATGAAAAGCATTACTGGGTGTGATGGTGGCTGTGTGCAGTTGTGCTGTGTGGAATTTCCTACCCTTCTTTCTGTTCAAACCCCAGACACACCCCCTGACCGCTCCTCGCCGATGGCCTATATTCAAGTTGTCTGCAAAGATAAGGATGTTTACTCGCCGATTCTGTCCAAACTGTTCAACGAGTCACACGGCATCTTCATGACGCTTCAGAAAGCCCAGCAGGATTGCAGGGGCCGAAAAATGGAGTGAGTAGGAACTGGCTTCCAGATCTCTTTCCCTCTGACACTTGTGTTGTGCTATCTTTAGATAGTTCACACTTTCCAACAAATTGATAGCAATTAGGTGGCAATACCTCTTCCCCTCGGTGCAGTGTGGGGCCGGGGGTTATAGAAAGACATATTTGCGTTGATACAGCACTTTTATCGTGCTTCTCTTATAACACATTATGAAGTGTAATGACTATCTGTGGGCAAGTTTGTGAGGTGCCGAGGCCCATTGTCTGGACACACCAGCTCATGGGCAGGAATAATGAACCACCTGATATAAAGAGATGAGGGATGAACAATGAGGGTATGTGGGCACGGTGAGAACTGTCGCCCAAACCAGTCCGATACACACACACATGTAGCATTAGGGATAAACAATTGCAACATCGCACATGGTTCTCCATTGTTTAAGAAAGGTGTAAGAGAGAAGCCAGCTAACTACAGACCTGTCTCTTTGGGGAAGTTACCTGTCATTACAGACAAAGTGATTTATGAAGGGTAAATGATGTCTGATTAATTGAGTTGAATTTTTTGAGCAGGTCACTAATGGGGGGTGTCTCATCATAGGCATCTATGGATAAATCCATCATCTATGGATGTTATCTCTATCGACTTCCAAATGCCATTTGATAAAGTTCTGCACAGGAGATTATTGGCAAAACTGAAAGCGCATGGAATTGGAGGTAACCTTGTGACGTGTTGGAAATTGTTTGGGAAATAAGAGACGAGAGTAGGGATAATGGGAATGTTGTCTGAATGGCGGGATATGGCATGTGGTGTTTCCTGGAGAAAGGTACTGTGCCTCCCCCTCTCTCTGTCTCTCCCCCCCCCCCTCCCCTCTCTCTGTCTCTCCCCCCCCCCCTCTCTCTCTCGCCCTCTCTCTCTCTCCCCCCCTCCCTCGCCCCCCTCTCTCTTCCCCCCTCTCTCTCCCCCCTCGCCTCCCCCCTCTCTTCCCCCCTCTCTCTTCCCCCCCTCTCTCTTCCCCCCCCCCTCTCCTTCCCCCCCCTCTCTCTTCCCCCCTCTCTCTTCCCCCCCCTCTCTTCTCCTCTCTCTTCCCCCCCCTCTCTCTTCCCCCCCTCTCTCTCTCTTCCCCCCCTCTTCTCTCTTCCCCCTCTCTCTCTCTTCCCCCTCTCTCTCTCTTCCCCCCTCTCTCTCTTTTCCCCCCTCTCTCTCTCTTCCCCCCCTCTCTCTCTCTCCCCCCTCTCTCTCCCCCCTCTTCCTCTCTTCCCCCCCTCTATCTTCCCCCCCTCTATCTTCCCCCCTCTCTTCCCCCCCCTCTCTTCCCCCCCTCTCTCTTCCCCCCCTCTCTCTTCCCCCCCTCTCTCTTCCCCCCCTCTCTCTTCATCCCCCCCTCTCCTCTTCTCCCCCCCTCTCTCTTCC
>NW_027254463.1:230255-260742 GCF_044704955.1 Pristiophorus japonicus | reverse complement strand
GTGAAAGAGAGAGAGAGCGTGAGAGTGAGGGAGGAGATTGAGAGAGCGTGAGAGGGAGGGGAAATCGAGAGAGCGAGAGAGGGAGGGGAGATAGAGAGAGCGAGAGAGGGAGGGGAGATAGAGAGAGCGAGAGAGGGAGGGGAGATAGTGAGAGCGAGAGAGGGAGGGGAGATAGAGAGAGCGAGAGAGGGAGGGGAGATAGAGAGAGCGAGAGAGGGAGGGGAGATAGAGAGAGTGTGAGAGGGAGGGGAGATAGAGAGAGGGAGGGGAGTTAGAGAGTGTGAGAGAGGGAGGGGAGATAGAGAGGGAGGGGAGATATAGAGAGCGTGAGCCAATCAGAGGGGAGATAAAGAGAACGTGAGCCGATCGGGTGGGGTGGGGGGAGAAAGAGATAGAGAGCGTGAGTGGGAGGGAGGAGATCGAGAGAGCGTGAGAGGGAGGGAGGAGATCGAGAGAGCGTGAGAGGGAGGGAGGAGATCGAGAGAGCGAGAGAGGGAGGGGAGATCGAGAGAGCGAGAGAGGGAGGGGAGATAGAGAGAGCGAGAAAGGGAGGGGAGACAGAGAGAGAGGGAGGGAAGATAGAGAGAGTGTGAGAGGGAGGGGAGATAGAGAGAGATAGAGAGAGAGAGAGAGAGAGAGAGTGAGAGAGGGAGGAGAGATAGAGAGAGAGGGAGGGAAGATAGAGAGAGTGTGAGAGGGAGGGGAGGTAGAGAGGGAGGGGAGATAGAGAGATCGAGAGGGGAGATAGAGAGAGAGAGAGAGAGAGGGAGGGGTCCAATCACCGACTGACCTGACGACAAGAAGTCGAAAGAACCAAACTCAAAGTGTGATGTCACAGGAAGGAAGGGAAGTGATTGGTTGATGAGTTTTTCTCTCTTTTCTGGGACATTCATTTGAATTAAGAGCTGGGATTAAAAACATAACTTGGAAACTTAAATCAATTAAATACATTAGAGATGGCAGGGCAGGTGCCGTGTTCGTGCTGCAACATGTGGGAGCTGGTTGACCCGATTGAGGTCCACGGCGACCACATCTGCAGCTCGAGGAACTTTGGCTCCGTGTTGATGAGCTGGAGTCCGAGCTGCGGACACTGCGACACATCTGGGAAGAGGAGAGTTACCTGGACGCTGTGTTCTAGGAGGCAGTCACACCCCTTAGATTAATTAATTCAAAATTGTCCGTGGTCAGGGAGAGGAGGGTGTGACTACGAGTCAGGAAGGTATGGGGATCCAGGATGTAGTGATGGAGGAGCCTCGGCCCTTGCTCTTGTCCAACAGGTTCGAGGCTCTTACTCCCTGTGTGGACGAGAGCAGGGACTGCAGGGAGATTAGCAAACTTACCACAGCACCATGGTACAGGGGGCCATTCAAGTGGGGGGAGTAAAAAGAAATGTTGTAGTGATAGGGGACAGTATTAGGGGGATAGATACTGTTCTCTGCAGCCGAGAGCGTGAGTCCTGAAGGCTGTGTTGCCTGCCGGTGCCAGGGTTAATGGCATCTCCTCTGGGCTGGAGAGGAACTTGGAGTGGGAGGGGGAAGATCCAGTTGTCGTGGCCCACGTGGGTACCAACGACAAAGATAGGACAAAGAAAGAGGTTCTGCTGAGGGATTATGAGCAGCTAGGGGCCAAATTAAAAAGCAGAACCACAAAGATAATAATCTCTGGATTACTAGCTGAGCCACGAGCAAATTTGCATTGGGTAAATAAGATCAGAGAGTTAAACACGTGACTCAAAGACTGGCGTGGGAGAAATGGGTTTTGGTTCGTGGGGCACTGGCACCAGTACTGGGGTAAGAGGGAGCTGTTCCATTGGGACGGGCTTCACTTAGACTGTGCTGGGACTAGGGTCCTGGCCAATCAAATAACTAGGGCTGTAGAGAGGGCTTTAAACTAATTAGTAGGGGGAGGATTCAGGTGAGCGTAAATTTAAAAAGTCAAAGAATAAGGAGAAGGCAATAGAGCAGGGTAGCACTGGGGGAAACAAAAACCAGAGCGTGACAGGAAGGATCAGAATCTATAAACATAAAGGTGAATCAAAGTGGGGTCAAACAGGGAAAACGGGTAAAAAAAACAAATTTAAAAGCTCTTTATCTAAATGCATGCAGCATTTTTAACAAAACAGATGAGTTGACGGCACAAATTGATACAAATGGGTATGGTTTCAAGATGACCAGGACTGGGAACAAAATATTATGCCGTATTTGACAATTCGGAAGGACAGACAGAAAGGAAAAGGAGGTGGGATAGCTCTGTTAATAAAGGATGAGATCAGTGCGTTAGTGAGAAATGATATTGGCTCAGAGGATCAAGATGTTGAATCAGTTTGGGTGGAGATAAGGAATAATAAGGGGAAAAGTTGCTGGTGGGCGTAGTCTATAGGCCCCCTAACAGTAGCTACACTTTTCAACAGAGTATGATGGAGGCTTGTAAAAAAGGAACAGCAATAATCATGGGCGATTTTAACCTTCATATTGATTGGACAAAGCAAATTGACCAGGGTAGCCTTGAGGAAGAGTTCATAGAGTGTATCCGGGATAGTTTCCTTGAACAGTACGTTGCAGAACCAACCAGGGAGCAGGCTATCTTAGATCTGGTCCTGTGTAATGAGACAGGATTAATAAATGATCTCCTAGTAAAAAATACTCGAGGAAAGAGTGACCATAGAATTGTTGAATTGCAAATTCAGTTGGAGAGTAAGAAAATTGGATCTCTAACCAGTGTCCTAAGCTTAAATAAAGGGGATTACAAAGGTATGAAGGCAGAGTTGGCTAAAGTGGACTGGGAAAATAGGTTAAAGCGTGGGACGGTTGATGAGAAGATATTTCATAACTCTCAACAAAAATATATCCCAATGAGAAGGAAAGGCTGTAAGAGAAGGGATAACCATCTGTGCCTAACTACGGAAATAAGGGATGGTATCAAATTAAAAACAAGGGCACACAATGTGGCCAAGACTAGTGGGAGGCCAAAGGATTGGGAAACTTTTAAAAGCCAGCAAAGAACTAAAAAAAAATAATGAGAGGGAAGATAGATTATGAAAGTAAACTTGCACAAAATATAAAACAGATAGATAGTAAGAGTTTCTACAGGTACATAAAAAGGAAAAGAGTGGTTAAAGTAAACGTTGGTCCCCTGGAGGATGACTCTGTGGAATTAATAATGGGGAACAGGGAAATGGCAGAGACTTTGAACAAATATTTTGTATCGGTCTTCACAGTAGGAGACACTAAAAACATCCCAATAGGGGATAATCAAGGGGCTATCACTATCACTAAAGCAGTAGTACTCGGTAAAATAATGGGACTAAAGGTGGACAAGTCCCCTGGACCTGATGGCCTGCATCCTAGGGTCCTAAAAGAAGTGGCTGCAAAGATAGTGATGCACTGGTTGTAATCTACCAAAATTTCCTGGATTCTGGGGAGGTCCCAGCAGATTGGATAACTGTAAATGTAACGCCCATAGTTTAAAAAGGAGGTAAACAGAAAGCATCGAACTGTAGACCAGTTAGCCTAACATCTGTGGTTGGAAAACTGCTGGAGTCCATTATTAAAGAAGCAGTAGCAGGACATTTGGAAAAGCAAAATTCCATCAAGCAGAGTCAGCATGGATTTATGAAAGGGAAATCATGTTTGGCAAATTTGCTTTAGTTCTTTGAGGATGTAACGAGCAGGGTGGATAAGGGGGAACCAGTGGATGTGGTGTATTTGGATTTCCAGAAGGCATTCGATAAGGTGCCATGTAAAAGCTCACGGGGTTGGGGGTAATATATTAGCATGGATAGAGGATTGGCTAACTAACAGAAAACAGAGAGTCGGGAGAAATGGGTCATTTTCCAGTTGGCAAACAGTAACTAGTGGAGAGCCACAGGGATCAGTGCTGGGGCCTCAACTATTTACAATCTATATTAATGACTTGGATTAAGGGACCGACTGTAATGTAGCCAAGTTTGCTGATGATACAAAGATGGGTGGGAAAGCAAATTGTGAGGAGGACACAAAAAATCTGCAAAGGGATATAGACAGGCTAAGTGAGTGGGCAAAAATTTGGCAGATGGAGTATAATGTAGGAAAATGTAAGGTTATCCACTTTGGCACAAAAAAATAGAAAAGCATATATTAATTTAAATTGAGAAAAATGTCAAAGTGTACAGAGGGACCTGGGGGTCCTTGTACATGAAACACAAAAAGTTAGTCTGCAGCTAAAGCAAGTAATCAGGAAGGCAAATGGAATGTTGACCTTTATTGCAAGGGGGATAGAGTATAAAAGCAGAGAAGTCCTGCTACAACTGTACAGGGTATTGGTGAGGCCACATCTGGAGTACTGCGTACAGTTTTGGTCTCCGTATTTAAGGAAGGATATACTTACATTGGAGGCTGTTCAGAGAAGGTTAACTAGGTTGATTTATGAAAATAGGTTGAGTAGGTTGGGTCTATACTCATTGGAGTTCAGAAGAATAAGAGGTGATCTTATTGAAACATATAAGATAATGAGGGGGCTCGACAAGGTGGATGCAGAGAGGGTATTTCCACTCAGGGGAAACTAAAACTAGGGGACAAAGTCTTAGAATAAGTGGCCACCCATTTAAAACTGAGATGAGGAGGAATTTCTTCTCTGAGGGTTATAAATCTGTGGAATTCTCTGCCCCAGAGAGCTGTGGAAGCTGGGTCATTGAATATATTTAAGGCGGAGATAGACAAATTTTTGAGCAATAAGGGAGTAAAGGGTTATGGGGAGTGGGCAGGGAAGTGGAACTGAGTCCATGATCAGATCAGCCATGATCTTATTAAATGGCGGAGCAGGCTCCAGTGGTCAAATGGCCTACTCCTGCTCCTATTTCTTATGTTCTTATGTTCATTTCCCAGCAGGTGTAGAAAAGGAGTTCCCAAGTACTGCCCCGGAGAGGCTTGTATTGTCTGGGAGCCCACACACAGCCCAAAGTGCTTCATTCTGTCACCCTTACAAAAATTCACCACAAAGTCCCATTTCCCCAGCACGGTCAGTCAGATGAAGACACACACACCCCTACCTCCCCCCGCCCCCCACCACCACCACCAAATGCTGCTCCGCAGGAGCCTCACCTTGCTCAGTCATTTGCCGCTGCTCACATATTCTCAGCACCTTCAGCGCCTTGCGTTCAGTATCCAGAGGTACACGCTCGATATAAAGCTCGAGGTAGACGCGGCCAAACTGCGGACAGTGGTCAAAGTAGTCTACGGCCAGCTGCCAGAGGCTGAAATCATCCAACATAAAGAGAGGCACAACGTTAATCCACAGAGGACAGCACGGAGAATCTCTGCTCCAACCGTCAATATCATCAACATCATAGGCAGTCCCTTGAAACGAGGATGACTTGCTTCCACTCTAAAAAAGGATGAGTTCAGAGGTGTTCCAGTGAAGGACCTAAAATTCCAGGTCCTGAACTACATCCTGAAGGGTGGAAGGTGCCTGAGCGTGGATTTTTTTTAACATGTGGTGGCCGTTGCAGTATCTACCCATGCTCCAATCGCCGACCTGGAGGCCCCGACCAACGTGAGAACACCAGCTGCAGGTCGGGGCCATAAACGTAGCGGCGAGCAGCGACCTGGGAGCAGCACGAGCTGCGACAGCAGCGAAGAGTGACGTCATCAAACCGTCAGTAACAAGGTACACAGTTCACACAGTGCCACCCACTGACCCAGCACTGACCCACCTGTCATTGCAGCACAGCCCAGAGGCGTATTCCAGAATGAGGAACTCACGGAGATTTGAACCAAAGCTGTAACGAGAAAAACCCAATGTAAGAATATAACCACTCTGAAAGGTCATGTCACCCAACACTCAAACCTTCGCTACAATCGCCAACATCAAGATGCAAACTCACTACTGGGAACAAATGTAAACCATGACAGCAGTGGACTGTGTCATCTCCATACATTTATTCTCAGCCTGCCCTCCTCTCCCATACACAATCCGTTTAAAATGTTACATTTGTGCAGGGCTGCCCCCCCGCCCTGTCAGTAAAGCAGTGGGTGGGCTGGCACTGACCCTATAGACCAGAAGGTCCAATGGTCAATTCCTGGCCTGTGCTGACCCCAGGGGGCTACAGCGGGCCCCCACAGTTCTGCCACACAGGGCAAGAGTCTGATTGTCGAGTGAGCACTGGATCGGGCTCAGTTCCCGTGCCAGCCACCCTGAGCGGGAGGGAGGGATGGAGGGAATCTCGCTCGCTGCCTCCTCGGTGATCACAATGCGAGGGGCCGATGGGCCCAGGCAGCTGGCCGTGCAGCCAATCTCTCCGGGGAAGGCCACAATCCAGGCCCATAAAGAAAACTGATTCAACAGGAAACATTTACTAAACCTCAAGCCTCCGCTAGAAACCAATAGTGAAAAAGGCACGGAAAATGGGCCCAGGCGGCACCTAATTCTACAATGACACTGGTGAAAGATCTCCATCAGGGACGTGCTTTTTACATTCTTGCTTTTCCACATTTCAAGCATTCTGCAGTGTTGCTCAGCAAATAGTCTCATTGTCCTGCTCCAAACAGCCGTCAGGAATATTGTACAGTGGGGGAGCAACAGGACCCAGGCCCAGACCGCCCCCTGTATCAGAGCGATGGGCTCCCTGTATCAGAACGATGGGCCCAGGGCCCAGACTGGAACCACGCAGTGGGACCTGAGGTTTTCACTGGATGGAAACTGGTATGACACCAGCTCAGAATATTCTTTTCCCGAAGAGCAGGAAAAGGAGGAGCACGGCAGTGCAGGGCAGACAGCTCAGCAATCTGCCTGGAGCACGGGTCAGAGAGGTGGGCTATTAGTGCCAGCGATGTAATGCATGTAAAGATTGATGGAGTGTGGGGAGGCACCCCACCCGCTGATTACACACACACACACACACACACACACACTCACTCACTGAAGATTGTGGGACTGGAGGAGATTACAATGGTCCAATAGGTCCGTCAGGTGAGCCACAAACCACCAGTTATTCAGGATGACGCTGCAACGAGAGACATATGGAACATCACATGTGGAAACACCAGCATTAATACATAGGATACATACAAGGGTGGGAAAGCCATGCTTCTTTAAAACAGCAGGAACAGAGAGCACTCAACCTGGGAGGCCCATCAGCAGCAGCGAGCGAGGTGCCACATGCTCTGATGATTCGATCTCTGCAACATTAACAGTTTTAAGTGAGCACTAGGTAGAAAAAAGAAACTGAACTTTAATAGAGCACGCATTGCCCACCAACCCCGCCAAACGCTCGGTGTGATAATCCAGCGGCTGAATCATTAGCGTGAGAGCGACAACTCAGACTTGAGGGTGACAACAACAATTTGCATTTTTCTAGCACCTTTAATGCAGTAAAACATCCCAAGATGCTTCACAGGGGTGTTCCCAAACAAAATTTGCCGCTGAGATACATAGGGAGAGATTAGGGCAGGAAGAGGCAGGTTTTAAGGAGGGTCTTAAAGGAGGAAAGAGAGGCGGAGCAGTTTAGGGAGGAGTTCCAGAGCTTAGGAGACCACGCAGCTGAAGGCACGGCCGCCAATGGTGCAATGATTGAAATCAGGGATGCACAAGAGGCCAAAATTGGAGGAGAGCAGAGATCTTGGAAGGTTGTGGGGCTGGAGGAGGTTGCAGATATAGGGAGGGGCGAGGCCATAGAAAAATTTGAAAACAAAGATGAGAATGTTTAAGTCGAGGCATAGCCGGACCGGGAGTCAAAGTAGGAGGGAATGGGCGGGGCAGGTGACATGGGGGGTTGGAGTGAGGGAGGGGGTGGGGCGGATGGGGTGGGGGAATGGGCGGGGAGGAATGGGATGGGGGTTGGGGTGAGGGAGGGAGGTGGGGCAAGTGAGGGGAGTGGGTGGGGTGGGGGAGGATGGGATGAGAGGAGGGATGGTGTGCAGGGATGGGGTGAGGTGAGGGGGGGTGTGGTGGGCGATGGGTGGAGGTGAAGGGGGGGCGATGGGGTGAGGTGAGGGTGGGGTGGGGGAGGGGGTGAGGGGACGGGGTGGGCGATGGGGGTGAGGTGAGGGAGGGGGCGAGGATGAGCGGCTGACCTCTGAAAATGAGCTTCATTATGACCTTTCCTGTTCCTGTGGTTTGGGCATGTCAGAGCGAGAAATTGGAATAATGTGTTGGGAAACATGCTTTTTCACAATTAGAGTGACATCAAAAAAATTAATTCCCTAGTATCTTTTTTGTGAATGCAGGAGAGATGCACGGAGTGGGGGGCAGGGGGGTTATTGTGTGGTTTGTACGGTGCAGGTGGGCCCTTACCTGCAGTCCTTCAACACCTGGTGAATGTTGAACTCAAACACTGCCAACAGGATTCGGTCCAGAGCGTCGGCACTGCTTCCATAAGTAAGAAAATTATTCAAGCAGAGCTGCACACGTCGATAGGGAGGAGAATCACCATTAGTATGGTCACAACATACAAAAACAATGGGCTAGTGTCTAATAGCGCATGGCTCTCTCATTTCTAACCTCTAGCCTCTCTCCTGCAACACAAACATCTCTCTCTCTCATCTAAACGGCTGAGTCCAGGGTTCCTCTGAAATGATCGCGCTGGTTCCTCTCACAATGCAGATACCCAGTCCTGCACACTCTTCCTCCTTCTTCAATTCTCATGGTGTTCAAATCAATACATTTGGCACCATTTCCTGCTCTGAACTCATTCTTTCCTGGGATCTCAGAACTATGGCACTCTATAAACTTCCCACAGTCCCTCCTAAAATGTATCGCCCTTTGATGCCCGTGATTGCACAACCTAACTTTCACCTTTGTGCAGAGACAGGATGCAGTGTCTCGGATGTTTACTTCCAGCTTAGTGGTACAGCCAGTTGTCCAGGCCTGTGGAGTGGCAACAAGTGAGCCCAACGCTACCGGGATATCAGCACCACCAGAAAGCAACTTGCAAAAACTGGCCTGCTCAAACTAAAGGCATGAGCTAACAAAACCATTATAGCATTATATGGATTAACATCGTTTCACATATGGGCCTTGATAATTCAACTTTCTGAATTTAAGAAATTCCCCTGTATGTTTAGTTCCAACAATACAAAGCACCTCTTAATCAAGCTACAATTAACTTACGGGGTATTAAAACACCACAGCCAACTTCAGAAATTTAGTGGACAGCTCGATCAGCACTTCACAATCCTGTCCCATCAAACACTCCCAGGGCAGGTACAGCACGGGTTAGATACAGAGTAAAGTTCCCTCTACACTGTCCCATCAAACACTCCCAGGGCAGGTACAGCACGGGTTAGATACAGAGTAAAGCTCCCTCTACACTGTCCCATCAAACACTCCAGGGCAGGTACAGCACGGGTTAGATACAGAGTAAAGCTCCCTCTACACTGTCCCATCAAACACTCCCAGGGCAGGTACAGCACGGGTTAGATACAAAGTAAAGCTCCCTCTACACTGTCCCATCAAACACTCCCAGGGCAGGAACAGCACGGGTTAGCTCCCACTACACAAAATTTGGTCAGGCAGAGTCAGCATGGATTTATGAAAGGGAAGTCATGTTTGACAAATTTGCTAGAATTCTTTGAAGATGTAGGGTGGATAAAGGGAAACCAGTGGATGCGGTGTATTTGGACTTCTAGAAGGCACTTGACAAGATGTCATATAAAAGGTTACTGCACAAGATAAAAGTTCACGGGGTTGGGGGTAATATATTAGCATGGAGAGGATTGGCTAACTAACAGAAAACAGAGAGTCAGGATAAATGGTTCATTCTGGGGTTGGCAATCAGTAACCAGTGGGATGCTGCAGGGATCAGTGCTGGGACCCCAACTATTTACAATCTATATTAATGACTTGGAAGAAGGACTGAGTATAACGTAGCCAAGTTTGCTGACGATACAAAGATGGGAGGAAAAGCAATGTGTGAGGAGGACACAAAAAATCTGCAAAAGGACATAGACAGGCTAAGTGAGTGGGCAAAAATTTGGCAGATGGAGTATAATGTTGTAAAATGTGAGGTCATGCACTTTGGCAAAAAAAATCAAAGAGCAAGTTATTATTTAAATGGAGAAAGATTGCAAAGTGCTGCAGTACAGCGGGACCTGGGGGTACTTGTGCATGAAACACAAAAGGTTAGTATGCAGGTACAGCAAGTGATCAGGAAGGCCAATAGTATCTTGGCCTTTATTGCAAAGGGGATGGAGTATAAAAGCAAGGAAGTCTTGCTACAGTTGTACAGGGTATTGGTGAGGCCACACCTGGAATACTGCGTGCAATTTTGGTTTCCATATTTACAAAAGGATATACTTGCTTTGGAGGCAGTTCAGAGAAGGTTCACTCGGTTGATTCCAGAGATGAGGGGGTTGACTTATGAGGAAAGGTTGAGTAGGTTGGGCCTCTACTCATTGGAATTCAGAAGAATGAGAGATGAGATTATGAGGGAGCTTGACAAGCTAGATGCAGAGAGAATGTTTCCACTCAGGGGGGAGTCTAGAACTAGGGGGCATAATCTTAGAATAAGGGGCCGCCCATTTAAAACTGAGAGGAGGAGAAATTTCTTCTGATGGTTATAAATCTGTGGAATTCGCTGTTTCAGAGAGCTATGGAAGCTGGGACATTAAATAAATTCAAGACAGAGATAGACAGTTTCTTCAACAATAGGGGAATAAGGGGTTATGGAGAGCGGGCAGGGAAGTGGGCCTGAGTCCATGATTGGATCAGCCATGATCTTATTAAATGGCGGAGCAGGCTCGAGGGGCCGTATGGCCTACTCCTGCTCCTATTTCTTATGTTCTTATGTTCCACACCGTCCCCATCAAACACTCCCAGGACAGGTATAGCATGGGGTTAGATACAGAGTAAAGCTCCCTCTACACTGTCCCATCAAACACTCCCAGGGCAGGTACAGCATGGGTTAGATACAGAGTAAAGCTCCCTTTACATTGTCCCATCAAATGTGACAGTATACACCAAACACAAAACCGACATGCGCCATTTCTCTAAAGTTTGGAGACTTTAATCCGACCCAAGTGAATTGGTGCTGGTGTCTAACCCAACCAGTCCGTTGCTCTCACCACTCTGATTCCCTGAACCTGACACTGGAAACAGAGTCTGAACAGACTACCCACCTCACCAAATTAAAGAGTGCACGCTTGACCGAAGGAGAACATGATTTTGGTGATGAATCTGGGTAGTCACTGGTTGTGAGGAAAGTTTCTTACCTGTGCGTATTGATAAAGGTCGGTGGGTTTTATAGTCGGGTGAGAGTACAGCAGCTTGCTGACCAGAAAGTGGTACCAGGTGGCCATGATATCCTTCTTTTCAAGCAACGCGTCCTCATTACCCGCTAGGATCTAAGAAGGAAACAGAAATTGTGTGTGCCCCCTTGCTACAGTCATGTCACAAACAATTGACAAAACAATTCGCTGAGCTGGGACAGGTAGGCAGTCAGGGTTAGACGTCTGGTCTTGACACCAGTGATCGGGGGCTGAAGTGGCGAGGGGAACAATAGTTCGGGCTTTCCCTGTCCACCGGCACCCAGCTGAGAAGCACAAATGTGAAGACACCAAACTGAACATCTTGGTTCTTTCCTGAGATACCCGTGCAGTTCTGGTCACCACATTGCACTGGAGAGGGTACAGAGGAGATTTATGAGGATGTTGCCTGGACTGGAGAATTTTAGTTATGAGGTAAGATTGGATAGGCTGGGGTTGTTTTCTTTGAAACAACGGAGGCTGAGGGGAGACCTTATTGAGGTGTATAAAATTATGAGGGGCCTGGATATAGTGGATAGGAAGGACCTGTTTCCCTTAGCAGAGGGGTGAATACCAGGGGGCAGCGAATTAAAGTAATTGGGGGAGGTTTAGAGGGGATTTGAGGGCAAGTTTCTTCACCCAGAGGTTGGTGGGGGTCTGGAACTCACTGCCTGAAAGGGTGGTAGAGGCAGAAACCCTCACCGCATTTAAAAGATACTTGGATGTGCACCTGAAGTGCCGTAACCTACAGGGCTACGGACCCAGAGCTGGAAAGTGGGATTAGGCTGGATAGCTCTTGGTCGGCCGCGCAGAATAAATGGGCCGAAATGGCCTCCTTCCGTGCTGTAAATTTCTATGATTCTGTGATCTGTTCCAACAACCTCTGATTGCAAGACATTAACACGTCGAGATAGCTACCAGGACACAGGGACACATAGCATACGGAGATCATGCAAGTTCAGGACTTCTTCACAGAGTGAACACATCGGGAGTGGTTTCTGGGTAGGGCAATGAAGCAAAAACTCTGCAATCAAACAAGAAAGAGGCAGCCAGATGCTTTAATGAGGAGTATCGTAAGGTTTCCATGGATGGGTCAGATGGGCCCAAGGGCCTCCCTACTCTTGATGAACAATCAGATGATTTTTAAAAGCCTTCGTCTTGCTGGGTAAATTCATGGCACGGTGTGGTGCTGAGACACTGTACAAGAAAGGTCTTGGGTTTGATCCTATTGAATCCATACGCAATCACCTAAATACTGGAGCAGGAGTAGGCCATTTACCTCCTCGAGTCTGCTCCACCTTTAACCTGATTGCCATCTCAACTTCATTCACCCCTTTTCGAACCAGGAAGGATATTAAGCCTCTGAAGCGTGAGGAGACTGAAGATCTAAATGACAGTCGAGGTGAACTTTTCACGGTTGTGAAGGTAAACTGCTGATGGAAGTTCAAAACAGCCCAAAGTGGGAGGTGGGGGGGGGGGGGGGGGGGAGGGGGAATATTAAACATTTGGAAGCCTGGGACAAGAAGGGGAATCCAGGTAGAAGCTTTGCAACAAAGGGGAGGGGCGTTGAAGTGGACAGTGTAAACGTGGATGAGTTTTTGGAGGAAGCAGGAACTGAGGGATTTGGAAGGGGGGGTGGTTGACGTGTGAAAAGGGGACAGCCCCGTTGGGCCTAATGGCCTTCTCCTGTTCCTAAAAAGTTCTTGCATTCTATCGGTCTTCGAGAGCGCCACAAACAGCATGCTGCTGGGAGTGGGTGCGTTTCGATGCTTTCTCTGTTACGGATATAGCGAGAGTGAGAGTTCCAACAGCCTCAAGGGCTCCTGTGTACAGGCCCAGGTACGGTCCAATCAAAGCTCAGCGTTGGGCTTCGTTCTTACCCGACAGATCAGTAGCAGATCGCCGTTGGATGCGAAGGTGCCCTCTCTCAGGCAGCGCTCACACTCCTCTTGCCAGTGACGCCATTTCAACTCAAAATCTGTTATGCTCTGATTATTGGCAGACTAAGGTGAGGGAAAGCAGACGGTGAAGAGAGCAAGAGTTGGTTTAACACTCTGAGAACAGAGCTATTGACATTTACTCACAACAATTAATAGGGCACAATCATTTTAAGTTACCCAACAGTGGCAGGGCACAGCATATTGGAATGTGAACACTGGACTCTTGTGAATGGAATAGTTACCAGATGCCCGAGTGAGCAAAGGCAACGGCTCGTGTCGGACTAAACCAGAGTCAGAGGGCCCAAGTTGAATCCCCAATCTGGAATGTGTTAGCTGATCTGATCCGGGACGGCAGTAGGGGTGCTACAATCGGTCTGAGCTGCAGAAAGGGGTGGGGAAGGGAGGGCGAGGGGTCAGGAGGGGAGGGGAGGAGGGTTGAGGGGAGGGGAGGAGGGTTGAGGAGGGGAGGGGAGGAGGGTTGAGGAGGGGAGGAGAGGAGGGTTGAGGAGGAGGGGAGCAGGGAGCAGACGTGTTGGTGTGGGTCATGCAAGTGTGTACGAAAGCCACACCTTAAGTCACCGATACTCACAGACTGCAGTATTCCTGTTGAGGGATAATCCACCACACAGGAAGCAGTGCCCAGAACAGCTCTTACCAAACCACCCAGTCCACACACTTCAACAGAAGCGCAACTGGGAGCAGGATCCAAGTTGCACACAGCCCCTAGGGACCACTTTACAGCACAACAGACCCACCCACCCACATACTGTGCTTGCCTCTCTCCACTCAGCACTGCCCCCTTCTCCATGACACAACACGGAGCAACGAGTGTCCCGGTGAGGAGACTGGTTTGGAACAGCCCTCTCAGCCCACACTGTGTGTTGCAGTAATGTCCGTCTGGAAAGAGACAGTTTCTTATTCTGTATTCAAAACTGCCTTTTTAGTGAACCAGCATCGACCCAGGCTTAGCACAGCTGCCAAAGGGCAAGGGATGCATCTTTCAGACTGTGCAGTGTGCACCGAGTGATCGGAGTTTGGCCGGGCACGAACACTTGGGATGGGACAATTGGGGAAATTAGGAAGGTGCGGGGAATAAACCAGCAGGGTCCCCATTGTTGGCCAGCATCACCAGGTCGGACACATGTATATAGGTGGCAGGACAGCATGGCACAGGGCCATGACACTGAGCAATCTCACAGTTACAGCTCACACAGAAATAAAGGCCACTTAAAGGGACCAGACAGAAAGCAGAGCTTGCAGAAAGACTTCAGCAAGGAGTCACCACTCGAGGGAAGAGTGAAAACTGGCAAAAACTGGGAACCCTTGGAGATTGACCCGAGAGTGAGCCAATGCCTTCACCCTTCCCCACAGGTCGGGTCGGGACAGGACTAGACAGGTCGGGAGGGACAGAGGAAACTCGGTGACCTACAATGAAAATGGGCATCTTTTTCAACAGATCATCCATACATCTGTACATGGACATGGCCGCAGGTTCCGTCGCGGCCTTCTTCGCCAGCAGCTGTCGGGCCTCCCCGATCCGGCCTTGCAGCACGTAGCCAATCACCTGGCAAAATAAGGACAAATGTCACAGGAGTCAGACCCTGAACCCTCCAACAACCAAACATAGCACTCTGTAACCTCAACCCTAACCCTCACACCCAGCTCCTCCTCCAGCCCGATCCCCCTCCCCTGCACCCAGCCCCCTCCCCCAGCCCGATCCCCCTCCACCAGCCCCTCCTCCAGCCCGATCCCCCTCCCCTGCACCCAGCCCCCTCCCCCAGCCCGATCCCCCTCCACCAGCCCCTCCTCCAGCCCGATTCCCCTCCCCCAGCCCCTCCCCAACACCTCCCCCGCTCCCAACCCCGTCCCCAGTACTGAACCCCAACTTCCTCCCCAGTACTGAACCCTGCCCCCAGTACTGAACCCCGCCCCAGCCCCTTCCCCCGGGACTGAACCCCGCCCCCAGCTCCCTCCCCCGGGACAAAATCCCTCCCCCAGGCCCCTCGCCTGGGACTGAACCTCGCCCCCAGCCCCCTCCCCCGGGAGTGAACTCTGCCCCCAGCCCCCTCCCCCGAGACTGAACTCCGTCCCCAGCTCCCACCCCCGGGACTGAACCTCGCCCCCAGCCCCCTTCACCAATACTGAACCTCGCTCCCAGCCCCCTCCCCCAGCCCTCTCCCCCGGGACTGAACCCCGCCCCAGCCCTCGCCCCCGGGACTGAACCCCGCCCACAGCCCTCGCCCCCGGGACTGAACCCCGCCCCCAGCCCCCCTCCCCCGGGACTGAACCCCGCCCCCAGCCTCTCTCCCCATATACGACTGCTGTTTCCCGCCCAAAACCTGCAGGTAATGCCCAGAATCAGGAGAGCTCAGCTGTAAACAGCAGACTGTTTAGTGATACATAAATGAGGTGTTTGGTTGCCTGCAGGTATTTAGCTAAGGCCCAGCCCCCACCGCTGTCACAACCTAAGGTGGGGAGGTGCAGTGTGCCAAATGTCCACTTTGTGTGTGTGAAACTAGACAGTCAGCAGGCTATTCAACTATGGGGCCATCACAGCCAAGCTCAATCACCTGTCCTCAGCCGAGAGGCCCACCCACTGCCCAGCACAGGGCACCAGGCAGTGACCGGGAACAGGACCCCTGGCCAATTCAGTCCTCGTCCTATCCCAGGATACTGTGGCTGAGCTCAGAGCACGGACTGGGCCTGGATCCCTCCTGGCTTGCTGGACTCACCAACACAGACAGTGTTGGAATACTGGGAATGCATTGTTTGGGAGCATTGCCCCACCTGCCCCAGGGTGTGTGGTGAGCTGGGACCCCGGGGAGCACTGGAACATCACTTACCACGTTCCAGTAGTACAGGTGAGTGGTGGGGTTTTCAGAAGCCAGGAGCTGGTCAGTCATAGCATCCACCTGGCAGACGTGCATCTTGATCCAGTCGAGAAGGAGCACCAGGAGAGAACCCGCTGCAAGCAGAATTACTGCCTCAGTATTTCCACAAAGCAAGCGTTAGAACATCTCATTCAAACAATTCAGTCACAACCCATTGCTGCAGTGGGGGTTTCGCTTTTGCCTTCGCCTCCCACAATATTATTTCTGAAAAGATTTACAGTCCCTGCCCAGCCTCCCACTCCTGCTGGTCCCACAGGCACTGGCAGTCCTCCAGGGGCATGTGTCATCCTTGAGCCTCGACAGTGACAGTCACGGGCTATTCAACCAGAGGGCACCACAACCAGTCTAACCTCATTAGGGCCGCCCATTTAAAACGCAGATGAGGAGGAATTTCTTCTCTCAGAGGGTTGTGAATCTGTGGAACTCTCTGCCCCAGAGAGCTGTGGAGGCTGGGTCATTCAATATATTTGGTGGAGATAGACAGATTTTTGAACGATAAGGGAGTCCAGGGTCATGGGGAGCAGGCAGGGAAGTGGAGTTGAGGCCAAGATCAGATCAGCCATGATCTTATTGAATAAGCTCGAGGGGCCAAATGGCCGACTCCTGCTCCTATTTCTTGTGTTCTTTTGTAACCTTGCCCGTGGCCAACATCCACACACTCCCTTCACATGGCGATCGAGAGCAGGAGCTATGCTGGTAGCTGCGCCTCTCTAGCCCAGTGTCCGCCTCTCTGCTGTCTCAGCTAACCCGCCAGACACTGAGGTCCCAGCCTGGGGACTCCAGGCCGACAAAGCCTTGGGTGAGGTCTGCACTCTCCAGCCACCCGAGGATGCTGCACTGATGTTTTATTTGTACCAATTATAGTCGACCTGCAACCCATCAGGTCGCGAGTTCAAATCCCACCAGGACAAGTTGTGAAATTGAATTCAGTAAAGAACTAACACAAGAGTTAAGAGCAGGAGTAGGCCCTTCAAGCCTGTTTGCCATTCAAAAAGATCATGGCTGATCTTTGACCTCAACTCCACTTTCCCGCCCGAACTCCATATCCCATGATTCCCCTAGAATCCAAAGTTATCCATCTCAGCCTGAGTACTCATTCTTAGTGTGGAAGCAAGTCATCCTCGACCCCGAGGGACTGCCCATGATGATGATGAATATACTCAATGGCCCTGAAATTACGGTCCCCGACGATGCAATCCATTTGAAAGGCCCCGCAGCTTACTGGCTTCCGCATCCGGAACTTGGGATCTGGTAAGCCTCGACAGATCATCTGAACCGCATGGAAAATCAGAATTGTCCAAGAGCTCAGCAATTGCCCATGAAACTCTGGCTGGTAAAAGCAGGCACGTGGCCTACTTGCAGCGTAAGGATATATAAGACTTAAACAAAACATTTACAAATCCAAAATTGTGCACATACACTTTAAATTAGTTTATACAAATATTGGCCCGGATTAAGATGCTTAAAATTATTTCTCAAAAAATTTAATTTTTGTTGAGGTTGGTGCAATGAAGGGACTGATGGATAAAATTGAAATTCAGTACATTTTTATTTATTAGAATTATGTAAATGATATAATTATTTGGGGATTCCATTCCATAGTAACAGGAGATTTCCTTCATAAATGATTGCAATGGAATCCTCCTTTGTGATTGGAGGATGGAGGCCACGTGATCCCAGGGACACCTCGAACCGCCTGTGTCCCTGGGATCCGTGGGTCTGGAGGCCCGAGACCGGAGATATCTGCAGCCTGGACGCCTGGAGGTAAGGTCGGATTTGTTTGACGGGTCGGAGGCATACTCCGGAGGTATGTCCCCGACTAGGACCGCAATTTGTACCCCAATGATTCAGCCTCCACAGCCCTCTGGAGTGGAGAATTCCAAAGATTCACAACCCTCTCAGTGAAGAAATTCCTCCTTATCTCAGTCTTAAATGGCCGACCCCTTATCCTGAGATTATGTTCCTAGTTCTAGGCTCTTCAGCCATGAGAAACAACCTCACAGCATCTACCCCTCTCAAGTGGACGTAAAAAATCCCATGGCACTATTTCGAAGAAGAACAGGGGAGTCATCCCCAGTGTCCTGGCCAATATTTAGACCTCAATCATAACAAAAATAGATGATTCTGATCTGGTCATTATCACCTTGTTGCTTGATGAGACTTGCTGTGCGCAAATTGGCTGCCACGTTTCCTACATTACAACAGTGACTAAACATTTGCTGTAAAGCTCTTTACGACATCCGGCGGTCGTGAAAGGCGCTATATAAATGCAAGTCTTTCAAGTTTTTCTTTAAATGGGCGACCCCTTATTCTGAAACTATGCCCCCGAGTTCTAGATTCCCCCATGAGGGGAAACATCCTCTTAACATCTACCCTGTCAAGCCCCCTCAGAATCTTACATGTTTCAATAAGATCACCTCTCAGTCTTCTAATAGGCCCAACCTGCTCAACCTTTCTTCATATGACAACTCTTTCATCTCAGGAATCAATCTTGTGAACCTTCCCTGAACTGCCTCCAATGCAAGTATATCCTTCCTTAAATGCAGAGACCAAAACTGTACGCAGTACTCCAGGTGTGGCCTCACCAATACCATGTACAGTTGTAGCAAGACTTCCCTGCTTTTATACTCCATCCCCCTTGCCCACAATCCATTTGCCTTCCTAATTACTTGCTGTACCTGCATGCTAACTTTTTGTGTTTCATGTACGAGGACACCCAGATCCCTCTGTACTGCAGCATTCTGTTGTCTCTCTCCATTTAAATAATATTCTGCTTTTCTATTTTTCCTGCCGAAGTGGATAACCTCACATTATACTCCATCTGCCAAATGTTTGCCCACTCACTGAGCCTGTCTATATCCCTTTGCAGATTTTTTGTGTCCTCCTCACAACTTGCTTTCCCACCCATCTTTGAATCATCAGCAAACTTGGCTACATTACACTCGGTCCCTTCATCCAAGTCATTAATATAGATTGTAAATAGTTGGGGTCCCAGCACTGATCCCTGCGGCACCCCAGTAGTTACAGTTTGCTAACCTGAAAATGACCCACTTATCCCGACTCTCTGTTTTCTGTTAGTTAGCCAATCCTCTGTCCATGCTAATAAATTACCCCCAACCCCATGAGCTCTTATCTTGTGCAGTAACCTTTTGTGTGGCGCCTTATCAAATGCCTTCTGGAAATCCAAATACACCACATCCACTGGTTCCCCTTGATCCACCCTGCTCGTTACATCCTCAAAGGACACCTTTCATAAAACCATGCTGACTCTGCTTGACTGCATTATGATTTTCTAAATGTCCTGCTACTACTTCCTTAATAATGGACTCCAGCATTTTCCCAATGACATGTTAGGCTAACTGGTCTATAGTTTCCTGCTTTCTGTCTCTCTCCTTTCTTAAATATGGGCGTTACATTTGCGGTTTTCCAATCCGCTGGGGCCTCTCCAGAATCCATGGAATTTTGGTAGAATACAACCAATGTATCCACTATCTCTGCAGCCACTTCTTTTATAACCCTAGGGGGCAGGCCATCAGGTCCAGGGGACTTGTCCACCTTTAGTTTGCCTAGTACTTTTTCTCCAGTGATAGTGATTGTTTTAAGTTCTTCCCTCCCTTTTGCCTCTTGATTATCTATTATTTTTGGGATGCTTTTAGCGTCTTCTACCGTGAAGACCAATACAAAATATTTGTTTAAAGTTTCTGCCCTTTCCCTGTTCCCCATTATTAATTCCCCAGTCTCATCCTCTGAGGGACCAACATGTACTTTAGTTACTTGCTTCCTTTTTTCCTTCAGAAATCAATCTCGTGAATCTGTGTTGCACCGCCTCCAAGGCAAGTATATCCTTCCTCAGAACAGGCCCAAACCTGTGCACAACACTCCGGGTGTGGTCTCACCAAAGCCCTGTACAAGTGTAGCAAGACTTCCTTACCCTTGTACTCATCCTCCTTGCAATAAAGGCCAACATGCCATCTGCTTTCCTAATTGCTTGCTGTACCTGTACGCTAACTTTGTGTTTCCTGTACGAGGATACCTAAATCTCTCTGAACACCAACATTTAATAGTTTCTCACCATTTAAAAAAATATTGTTTTTCTATTCTTCTTACCAACGTGAATAACCTCACATTTCCCCACATTATACTACAGCTGCCACCTTACTGCCCACTCACTTACTCTAACTATATCCCTGTGCAGGCTCTTTGCATTCTCCTCAGTTTACTGTCCCACCTAGTTCTGTATTGTCAGCAAACTTGGATACATTACACTCGGTCCCTTCATCTAGGTCATTAATAGATTGTAAATAGCTGAGGCCCCAGCACTGATCCTTGCAACACTTCGGTAGTTACACCTTGCCAAACCGAATGACCCGTTTATCCCTGCTCTCTGTTTCCTGTCCGTTACCCAATCCTCTATACATGCTAATATATTACTCCCAACCCCATGAGCCATTATCTTGCATAGCAACCTTTTATGTGACACCTTATCGAATGCGTTTTGGAAATCCAAATATACTACATCCACTGGTCCCCCTTTATCCACCCTGCTAGCTACATCTAAAAAAAACTCTAATAAATTTGTCAAACTCGAGTTCGCTTTCATAAAACCATGCTGACTCTGCCTAAGCAGGTTATGATTTTAAGTGCCCTCCTTAATAATGGATTCTTTCATTTTCCTGACGGCTGATGTCTCTCCCACCTTTCTTGAATAGCGGGGTTACATTTGGTACCTCCCAATCCACTGGGACCATTCTAGAATCCAGGGAATTTTGGAAGATCACAACCAGTGCATCCACTATCTCTGCAGCCATCTCTTTTAGAACCCAAGGATGTAGGCCGTCAGGTCCAGGGGATCTGTCGACTTTTAGTCCCATTAGTTTCTCAAGTACTTTTCCTCTCCTGATTTTAATTACTTTAAGTTCCCCATTCTCATTAGCACCTTAGTTCCCCACTATTTTTGGTGTGCTTTTTGTGAAGATAGATACAAAATATTTGTTTAAAGTCTCTGCCATTTCCTTATTCCCCATTATAATTTCTCCTGGCTCAGCCTCTAAGGGACCAGTGCTTACTTTTGCTACTCTCTTCCTTTTTACATAATTAGAGAAGCTCTTACAATTTGTTTTATGTCTCTTGCTAGTTTATTCTCATATTCTTTTTAATTGAATTTTTGGTCAGCCTTTACTGGCTTCTAGAGCTCTCCCAATCCTCAGGCTTACTACTAATCTTGGCAACATTTTAGGCCTCATCTTTTAATCTAATATTATCCTTAACTTCTTTAGTTAGCCACGGATGGATCACTTTTCCCATGAAGTTTATATTTCTCAATGGAACATATATATTAGTTGAGAATTTTGGAATATTTCTTTAAATATTTGCCATTGCTTATCGACCGTCATATCTTTTAATCTAATTTCCCAATTTACCTTAGCCGACTTGCCCTTCATACCTATGTTATTGGCTTTATTTAAGTTTAAAACCTGTTTCCGACAGAAGTATTTCATTCTCAAACTCGATGTGACATTCTATCAGATTATGATCACTCTTCCCTAGAGGATCTTTTACTGAGATTACTAATTAACCCGGTCTCATTACACAATACAAGATCTAAAACAGCTTGTTCCCTGGCTGGTTCCACGACATATTATTCTAGGAAACTATCTCGAATGCATTCCATGAACTCCAACTTCAAACTACCGTTACCAATTTGATTTGCCCGGTCCATATGAAAATTAAAGTCCCCCATGATTATTATATTACCTTCGTTACAAGCTCCTATTATTTTTTGATTAATACTCTGTGCAACAGTTTAGCTACTGTTTAGGGACCTATAAGCTACTCCAAACAGTGTTTTCCGCCCCTTGTTATTTCTTATCCCCACCCATACTGATTCTACATCCTGATCTTCTGAGTCAAGATCCTTTCTCACTGCTGTCCTTATGACATTATTTATCAGGGCTACCCCAACTCCTTTTCCATTCTGCCTGTCTTTTCGAAACCTCAAGTACTCTGGAATATTTAGTTCCCAAAATTGGTCACCCTGCAACCACATCTCTCTAATGGCTATTAAATCAAAACCATTTATCTCTATTTGTGCCACTAATCTATCTTGTTACGAATGCTTCGTGCATTCAGATAAAGAGCCATTAATTTTAATTTTTTACCATGATTCCCTGCTTTCACCTTATTCACTGATGCACTTTTACCATTAAACTCTGTCCCTTCTTGTCACACTCTGCTCATCTTTACCCAAATCACTACACTGCTCCATTGCCTTTTCTCTTTAGATTCCTAAATTTCCCCTCACCTGACCCCACCCTGCCCCCTTTAATTTAAAGTCCCATCTACAGCTCTAATTATTCAATTCGCCAGGACACCGGTCCCAGCCCTAGTGGAGCCCGTCACAATGAAACAGCACCCTCTTTCCCCAGTACTGGTGCCAGTGCCCCATGAAGCAAAACCCCTTCTTCCCACACCACTCTCTGAGCCATGCATTTAACTCTCTGATCTGCTTGCCCCTAAGCCAATTTGCACGCGGCTCAGGTAGTTATCCACAGATTATTACCTTTGAGTTCTGCGCTTTAATTTGGACCCTAACTCTTTAAACTCCCTCAGCAGAACCTTGTTCCTAGTTCTACCTATGTCATTGGTTCCTATGTGGACCACGACAACTGGATCCTCCCCTTCCCACTCCAAGTTCTTCTCCAGCCACGAGGAGATATCCTTAACCCTGGCACCGGGCAGGCAGCACAACCTCTGGAACTCCCTTTCGCAGCTGCAGAGAACAGTATCTGTCCTCTTGACTATACTGTCCCCTACCACTACAACACTCCTTTCACTCCCCCACTTGAATGGCCTTCTGTACCATGGTCAGTTTGCTCATCACCCTGCAGACTTTGCCACCATCCACACAGGCAGCAAGAAACTCGTACCTGTTGGATAAAGACAACGGCCGAAGTTCCTCCAGCATTGCATCTGGGGACCCCTTACCTGCCTGAGTTGCAGTCATACCCTCCTGTCCCTGACCACTAACCAAACCTGTATGACTACCTAACCTAAGGTGTACGACTGCCTCCTGGATCACAGTGTCCAGGTAACTCTCCCCTCCCTGATGCCCCACAATGTTTGCACCTCGTACTCCAGCTCAACAGCTCGGAGCTGAACTTCCTCGAGATGCAGGCACTTACTGTTAGCACCAGAAAACGACTGTGAAACTGCCGGCTTAGTGTAAAAACCCAGCTTCATTAGTGTGCTTCGGGGAAAGGAGCTTGCCATGCCGATCCAGTTTGACATATATGTGACTTCAGTCCCCATTCCTGAGGACTACTAATGTACTCACAATGGGCAATAAATGTGGCCTTGCCAGTGTCGCCCACATCCCAAGAACAAATAAAGACAAGGCAGCACACGCAGCTCCTCGGCCTCACCTTGAGCTGCCTCAACGAACAGGATCTCACACAGATTCCAGATCACCTCCATCGCAGACAGAATTGAAACCTGCCATTCAAAGAGAAAAGCTTGCTGTTACCCTCCATCAGCACACTGCACCATACTGCAAAATCTGCAACTACTGTGAGAAAACATGGGACCTGGGCACGACAGTGGGCGGGCGACACAGCCAGGACCAGGGCTCAGCGAAGGGACCCACAGTGACAGGAGCTTCGACTGCTGCAAGTCTCCGCTATCTCCGAGCTGCAAGAGTCCGATGTAAAGTGAGTTTGGACAGTCACAGTCCGGTAAGCATGAGCCCACGGTATAAAAACCATCCCTATAGCATCAGTCTAAGCTCCTGTCACTGTGGGTCCCATAGGTGTGTATGCTGGCGCCTCAGGAAGCCCAAGGCTGCAATTAATGCCCAGATATATCAAGTATATTGATAAATCCTGGTATTCTGATTTAACATTTATCCACCAATGAGGCAACAGCACTGCGACCAGCCACTTCAAAGCTCCAGGCTGAAAAAAGAGTCAGCCCAACCAATTAGAAATCTAAGCACAAATAGGACGGAGTTGCATGTGCAACAAGGGCAGGATTCCAGAGATTAGCAGCTGCAAGCACGGCACCACTACAGCAGAGGGCGCTCTTCTGAGGGTGGGGCAGTGAATCTAACTTTACTCTGTATCTAACCCCCTGTACCTGCCCTGGGAGTGTTTGATGGGACAGTGTAGAGGGAGCTTTACTCTGTATCTAACCCGTGCTGTACCTGCCCTGGGAGTGTTTGTTGGGACAGTGTAGAGGAAGCTTTACTCTGTATCTAACCCCATGCTGTACCTGCCCTGGGAGTGTTTGATCTGAATTGCATTGTTCTACACTCCATATAACTTAACAAAAATAAATATTTTGCAGTAATTCTCCAGCTTTAATGCAGAGATACGCCCATACTAGTTACTAGATTAACCTCCCCTGCAGGACACTGTACATTATCAGAGATCCTTAGAAGTTCAAGTCACCCTGAAAGATTTTGGCTGAAAATCTGCAGAAATCAACGGCTCTCAGCAGCTGCCCTGTGGTGGCTGCGGAGGGTGCAAGCCTGGACTAGCGCAGTGAGGAGTACCAGGTCATTAGTCCAGCTTCAGATACACACCGTATACACGGGGCGAGATGAAGATTGCGCTTGCAATGCTGCGGCTCAGCAGAAAGCAAGTCCCTTTACCGGAGCAATTCCTTTCATTGGAACTGGTAAATTTAAAAAGACCCGCATACACAGCCAGAAGCAGAGCATCAGGAAGCAGTCCCCTTCCTACACATGGACATAGGGTGTGAAACCTTCCACAGTTTAATTGCCTCACTGTCTAGGTTTAGACTTGTAAATAGACACCAAGATAAGACACCAAAGAGCAGCTAGTGCCCACGGAGCGAGTCCCCAGAGGGCTCAGTGCCCATGGAGAGAGTCCCCAGTGCCCACGGAGAGGATCCAAGGGGACTCAGTGCCCACGGAGAGGGTCCCCAGTGAGGGCTCAGTGCCCACGGTGAGGGTCCCCAGTGAGGGCTCAGTGCCCACGGAGAGGGTCCCCAGTGAGGGCTCAGTGCCCACGGAGAGGGTCCCCAGTGAGGGCTCAGTGCCCACGGAGAGGGTCCCCAGTAAGGGCTCAGTGCCCACGGAGAGGGTTCCCAGTGAGGGCTCAGTGCCTTTAGAAAAAGGAGGGGAAAAGATCGTGGGAAATTAAATTGCAAACTTTGCGCCTCTGGCCATTCCAGTGGTACTGCACCTTACAGCCTGAATACTCCACAGCCCCTGAAGGGGAAGGGCAGAGCCGTTCATCAACGCTGCTCACATCATCGTGAACATAACATCTGCACTCCTGGCCCGAAACAAACCCATCAGTGATAGATATGCATCCGAGAAATCACCTCCCCCCTCAGCCCAATCTGGACCCCAGCCGAACATTAACTAAACAGTGCTCGAATACTCTCGTACCTGATTCTCATATTGCATCGACATGGCTGGATCACGAGAGAAAACTGGGAAAAGAAAAATAAATATTTCTTACAGATAATGCACACTAACATCATCAGAAGTGCAGAACGTAGGCACGAAAGGTGTAGCAGGGAAGGGCATAGAGACCGAATGTAATGAGGATGAACTGCGATGAAAGTGTTTTTTGGAAGTACCTGTATATGATTGGATAAAAGGAATGCAGGAGATGTGGTATGTATGCATTTTCAGAAGCAGGTTGATAAGGTGCCTCACAACAACAATAACTTTTATTTATATAGCGCCTTTAACAGTAAAACATCCCAAGGCGCTTCACATCAGTGATACACAACAAAACAGGGAAACTTGACTCCGAGCCACATAAGCAGAAATTACAGCAGATGACCAAAAGCTTGGTTAAAAATGTAAGTTTTAAGGAGCGTCTTAAAGGAGGAAAGAGAGGTAAAGAGACGGAGAGGTTTTGGGAGGGAGTTCCAGAGCTTGGAGCCCAGGCAACAGAAGGCACGGCCACCGATGGTTGAGCGATTATAATCAGGGATGTTCAGGAGCGCAGACATCTCGGGAGGTTGTGGGGCTGGAGGAGACTACAGAGATATGGAGGGGCGGGGCCACGGAGGGAATTTGGAAATAAGGATGAGAATTTTGAAATCGAGCACAGGGGTGATGGATGACCTCAAGTTTATGAAGTGTAGAATGTGGGAGGCTTGTTACAAACATTCCACTAGCACGAGGGTCGGTAAGCAGTACGCAAAACAACCAGAGGGGAGAGGAGAATTTTTTTTTCACAGCGAGTTATGATGATCTGGAATACACTGCCTGAAAGGGCAGTGGAAGCAGATTTAATCGTGGCTTTCAAAGGGAAACTGGAAAAATACTTATAAAGGAAAAAAAAATTGCAGGTAAAGAGCAGGGGAGTGAGACTAATTGGATTGCTTTTTCACGTTGGGCCGAACAGTCCCCTCTGTGTGCGTGATTCTACACGAGGGAATGTAGCAGCAGACAGAAAGTTGATGAGGGACAAGAAACAAAGAATTAGGGTAAATGGTTGCTGCTCGGGTTGGATCAAGTGGTTTACCCCAGGAGTCACTGCGGGGTCCACTTTAACTCTGAGTTTATACAGAAGGTTCGGACGGGTATATATGGTGCACCATCTTGAAATTTACTGTCAACACAAAAGTAGGAAGTTTAGCAAACAGCGAGGAGGACCAAAAAACACTTCAGGAGGACAGAGGGGTTAAGGCAGGTGGAAAATACAACTGAATGAGGAGAAATGAGGTCAGATATTTTAGGAGGAGAAACAGGTACAAGAGTAAAGAGAGAAGAAAAATTTATACAAAATGTTGATTGGTGCAGTTTTGAACACCTCATTATAAAAATATTAAAGACAGAGAGAGCGAGGTGTAGATTCACCAGGGTGATGCCAGGGATGGGATACTAGTTTTGAGGAGACAGGAGATACTGGGACTGTTTCCACTGGAGCAATGAATCATAAAAGCAGATTTAATAAAGGTTTCAAAATTATGAAAGATTTTGATAAAGACTGATCATTTCCTCTGGTTGTGGAGTCCGTGTCAAGGAATTATCAATTTCAAATTCTCAGAGTGAGGAAAGGGATTAGAAGACATTTATTTTGACAGAGGGTTGCTGGAGTACTGAATGTGTTGCCACAGGGAGTGGGTGAGGCAAGGGTCTTTTAAGGGAAAAGTGAATAAATCTTCAAAGCAGATGACACGATGGGCCAAATGGTCACCTTTTGTGATGTGCAATACGATTCGATAGAATGAGCTATGATGAAAGATTTGAGAAGTTCTAGCACTACACTATTGAGGAGAGCACTCTGAGGGATGTAAAATATCGCATGGCATAGAGTAAACCTTGAATGTTAATTAAGCCAAGAAAGGACCAGGGAACATAAATATGAATTTGCAAAATGGAAATTTAAAACACGTTTTTTTCATTGGTTCCTGGGATGTGGGCATCGCTGGCAAGGCCAGCATTTATTGCTCATCCCTAATTGCCCCTTGAGAAGGTGGTGATGAGCCGCCTTCTTGAACCGCTGCAGTCCGTGTGGTGAAGGTGCTCCCACAGTGCTGTTAGGGAGGGAGTTCCAGGATTTCGACCCAGTGACGATGAAGGAACGGCCGATATATTTCCAAGTCAGGCTGGGTGTGACTCGGAGGGGAATGTGGAGGTGGTGGTGTTCCCATGCGCCTGCTGCCCTTGTCCTTCTAGGTGGTAGAGTTCGTGGGTTTGGGAGGTGCTGCCGAAGAAGCATTGGCGAGTTGCTGCAGTGCATCTTGTGCACACTGCAGTCACGGTGCGCCGGTGGTGGAGGGAGTGAATGTTGAAGGTGATGGATGGGCTGCCAATCAAGCGGGCTGCTTTGTGCTGGATGGTGTCGAGCTTCTGGAGTGTTGTTGGAGCTGCGCTCATCCAGGCAAGTGGAGAGTATTCCATCACACTCCTGACTTGTGCCTTGTAGATGGTGGAAAGGCTTTGGGGAGTCAGGAGGTGAGACACTCACCGCAGAATACCCAGCCTCTGACCTGCTCTTGTAGCCACAGTATTTATGTGGCTGGTCCAGTTATGTTTCTGGTCAATTAGGAAAATCCTCTTTACCCAGCGGGGTTACTTATGGAATATAACTGCCACATGGGGCAGATGAGGCACATTCGAGAGGATGGATGTTACAATGGGAGAGCTTGGGTATTAGAGGGAGGGGATTTCAATGGGCTGAATGGACTTATCTAATCCTCGACTTTCCCTATGTATGTACACAGCCATCAGCCAGTCAACAGCAAACAGAAGCAGGGTTCCACAGTGATTCACACCTGCCTAATTCCAGGATGTTGAGGCTAACATGAGCCTCCCCTCTCTCACTCCGAGTGTGCTGCACTGTCGGAGGTGCCATCTTTCGAATGAGACGTTAAACCAAGGCCCCGTCTGCTCCCTCAGGTGGATGTAAAAGATCCCACGGCACTATTTCGAAGAAGAGCAGGGGAGTTATCCCCGGGTCCTGGCCAATATTTATCCCTCAATCATCATAACTAAAACAGATTATCTCGTTATTATCACATTGCTGTGTGTGGGAGCTTGCTGTGTGCAAATTGGCTGCCACATTTCCCACATTACAACAGTGACTACACTCCAAAAGTACTTCATTGGCTCTAAAGCACTTTGAGACGGCCGGTGGTCATGGAAGGCGCTATATAAATGTAAGCCTTTCTTTCTCAGCACAAACTAGGGGCTTTCCTGGACTGCATGCCCCGAGTACTTGCTGGATAAGCTTGCTCACATCCCTTTAACCATGTGACACATCGCCAGGCTGTGCGAGTGCAGCCTGCAAGCTCCCAGATGCCTCAGCGAGTCATTGTGGAAGCTGCGTGAGGCTGGTTATGGGGTGGGAGCAGGTCGCTGGTCATAGAATAGTGCCTTCCACGAGGCCTACTCAGGAAAGGAAAGGAGCAGCTTTCTAACTATTTAAAAAGCACAAAACAATGTGAGTGATACTGCTTTCTGAAGTTCCCAATACTCTGGGAGGCTGGTGTGCAATGAATGTGTCTGCAGCTTACCACTTCCTGCAGCTCGGTGCAGTTCCTCCAGGTAAGCTCTGATCACCGAACGGTAATTCCTGCTAATGTGGAGTAACCTGCAACAAAAATCACCATCTGTGACCACGCAGAATAAAAGCACCTCCCGGCCTGCCCAAGTGATGCCGATTGGGCTGGAGCAGTCCCAGGCAAACCAGGGGCTCGGCAGTGCACGCAAGATGTGAAAATGTTCAGAAAATCTGGAACATCAATAAAACTGTGACAATTGGACAAGGGTCCGAGTTAGAAAAAGTGTTGAAAAGCCCAATTAGGAGGGATGTCAGAAAAAGGACCATCGTGTGGAGTCACCAGTTAGTGGGCGACAGGACTGTGGGAATTTTTCTAAATGGCTGAATGAAGATAAGCTAAACACCCTTTCTCATCTTCACCAATCTTGTGAGCAGAGACCAGATTCCTCAGGAGAGACCAGGCACCTCGCTGCTCGTTATGGCTCAGTGCTATCCTGGCACTGCCTTTACCCACCAGCTATTGAGGGAGTCAACTTCCAAAGTCTGACCAAGGCATAACTGCCTCCCCTTTGCAGTCCAGCGTATTCCCCTTAAAGATAAAGGCCAACACTCCATTAGCCTTTTTGCTTTTGGTCGCGGGTTTTAATGATTTGTGCACATGGACTCCCAAATCTCGCTGCTCATCCACAGTTCCTAGTTTATCACAATTCTATAAATATTCTGATGTATCTTCCTTTGATTGCACGCTCCCACATTGAGCTCCATCTGCCACAGTTCTGCTCACTGAGTCTGTCTGTGCCCCTTTGTAACTACCTGCTCCCAGCTGTACTACTAACTGAACCATCCAACTTAGACTTCTGCACACGTGGATATACAACTCAATTCCTTCATATATATATATAAATAAGAGAGAGAGAGGAGAGGAGAGAGAGAGAGAGAGAGAGACATTAAGAGGAGAGGAAGGAGAGAGAAGAGGAAGGAGAGAGAGGAGAGGAAGGAGAGAGGGGAGAGGAAGGAGAGAGAGGAGAGGAAGGAGAGAGAGGAGAGGAAGGAGAGAGGGAGAGGAAGGAGAGAGAGGAGGAAGGAGAGAGGGGAGAGGAAGGAGAGAGAGGAGAGGAAGGAGAGAGAGGAGAGGAAGGAGAGAGGAGAGGAAGGAGAGGAAGGAGAGAGGAGAGGAAGGAGAGAGGAGAGGAAGGAGAGAGGAGAGGAAGGAGAGAGGAGAGGAAGGAGAGAGGAGAGGAAGGAGAGAGGAGAGGAAGGAGAGAGGAGAGGAAGGAGAGAGGAGAGGAAGGAGAGAGGAGAGGAAGGAGAGAGGAGAGGAAGGAGAGAGGAGAGGAGAGGAAGGAGAGAGGAGAGGAAGGAGAGAGGAGAGGAAGGAGAGAGGAGAGGAAGGGAGAGAGGAGAGGAAGGAGAGAGGAGAGGAAGGAGAGAGGAGAGGAAGGAGAGAGGAG